>NW_017728885.1:292878-294066 GCF_001865875.1 Lupinus angustifolius
CAATCTAAAATGCCCTATAGCTTCCACTTCTACCAATTTTCCATCGCCAACGTAGATGTATCTTTCAACATAATTAGGCTTTCGGTAGATCAGGAAATCCTGCATTGAAACACTGATGTTAGAAGTTGAACCAGAGTCTAACCACCAGGTGTTTCCTGGTGCTGAAGTTAAATTGACCTCAGAACAGACCAAAGTAAGAAATGTACCTTTCTTAGCACGCCAGGCGTGATACTTTACACATTTCTTCTTTTGATGTCCAGTTCCTTTGCAAAAGTAACAGGCATCAGTCTACTTCTGCTTCTTTTGCACTGGACCCTTAGCAGCTTCATTCTTGGGCTCTGAAGTGTTTTTCCTTTTGCCATTGTCCTTAGAGGTACTAACATAGCGGGCACTTTAAGTCCTTTCTCGCTTCAGTCTTTCCTCTTCTTGGACACAAAATGAAATGAGCTCATTTAGAGTCCATTTCTCCCTTTGACAGTTTTAAGAAATCTTAAACTGACTGAATTATGCAGGAAGGGAAAGTAAGACCAAATGTATGAGTAAGTCTTCCGACATCTCAAGCTTAAGGGCCTTAAGTTTTGAAGCAATATTGGACATTCCCATAATGTATTCCCTTATGTTTCCCTTTCCTTCATGCCTCATGGAAATCAAGTTTTGTAACAGAGTACTTGTTTCTGCCTTATCGCTCTTTGCAAAGCATTTTTCAATCTCAGCAAGGAAAACTTTGGCACTGTTTATCTCATCCGAGATAGTACCCCTGAAGACCTCTGGAATGCCGCACTTAATAATCATCAGACTCATGCGATTAGAGCAATCCCACTTCTCATAATCCTTCCTCTCCTCAGAGACACTGAATTCCAAAGGAGAAGGGGGTTGCTCTACCCTTAATGCATAGTCTAGATGCATGCAGCCAAGAAGAATTTCCATGTTCTCTTTCCAGTCCTTAAAATTTTCTCCATTAAGGACCGGAATCGAATTTAAATTTGCAAATATAGAAGCAATTGATGTAGCGGAACAGAACGAAAGACAAAATATTAAATTATGCTCACAACTTAAAATTATCAATGTGCTTAAATAATGGTATGTCCAAATCAAGATACCTAGTGCACCATTAATATCAAGTCTTTGGACAGTAATATTAACTACAAGTGGTACTCTTGTTGTAATGATCAAACATTTATAATAAGG
>NW_017728885.1:294166-338097 GCF_001865875.1 Lupinus angustifolius
ATAACAAACAAGTTAATGGATAACCAAATAACACTTAAAGTCAATGCACAAAGATACCAAAGCCCCATAAATCTTATTGTACTCTCGCTTGGGCGAGGTACTCTCTCTTGGGCTCAATAGAAGACAAAGCTTCTGTCTAGTCGCTTTGGTGAGGAACCCTCGCTTTGGCGAGCGAACTCTCGCTTGAGCGCAATAGAAGCCAATGCTTCTGTTTAGCTCTTGCTTGGGTGAGGCACTCTCGCTTGGGTGAGAGAACTACGACAGAATACGAACATGGCGTTTTCAGTATCGTTCTTTTCCAAAAAACCACCCAAAAATTCAAGAAAACACCAAAAAAACATTGATTCATTTTGAATCTATATCTATATACATGGAAAACAATCAATTTCTATCCTAATCGAGCTATGGCATAAATAAAACCCAAAACCCTAAATCAATCCAGATTTTGGGGAAGAAAAAACAAGAAACCTAATTTCACACATGAATCAAATTAGGGCTCTAGTACCAATTGTTGGAAATTTCCATGGATAATCCTTAGATTGAAATGCGGAAATCCTAATGATCATGACTTTGTTCCTATAACATAATTTTTATGCCCATACATAAACCCAAATGGAACAACCATAATCCAGACCGAAGAAACCCCAATTGATTTCATTGTGAAGAATAATAGCATACCTTGATTAGCCATTTGGAATCTCGAAGGTATGTGGGTGTGATGATCTTCCAAATGTTAGAGCGTCTGATGGTTTTCCTTTTGCTTCTCTAGAGGGGAATGAGAATTCCTAGTAGTTCTTGATGCTAGATGATAAGTTACCTTATGGAATTGTGATGGTATGTTATATTATCTTTGATAACGCCTCACAATTCCCTTTATTCTCATCAGCCTACTCAACAAAACCCGATGCTCTACAAATGGGGACCATAACCCATAAAAGTAACCGAAGTGGTTACTAATTAAGTTGCAATAGTTCTAATTCAGTCCCTTCATCAAATCAGAAATTGCCTGAATGGATCTACACTTATAATATTTCATGACACATATGCCCTTAGCCACCAAATTAATTACTGAAGATGATTTTATATTTTGGCTAATTTAATAATGGCCATAACACAATTATAGAATTATATTTGTGACCCACAAATTGTCAGAAATTCTAACAATTTGTAGTCTTTGGAGAGAAATATCTCTACTCTATTATAATAATAAATTTTCAGCAACCTGGTAATCGTGTCTACAATCACAAGCCCTAAAATAAAGTTTCACAATCATAATGCACTAATTATAACCTAAAAATATGTTACAAACTCTACCTACATTGTATGTATGGGGCAAATTCACTTGAGTGGTGCACCTTGACTGAAAAATTACAGTTTTGGTGCACCTTTTTGAATATTTATCAAAATGGTGCCTTTTTAGGACACTCGACAATGACAATTTATTCACCTTTTTTTATTTCTTACACATAACTAGACAATGTGGTGGAAGTTTTATTTTTTTCATTTCTCCGATAGAACTCGACAACCCATTGGAGTTTCATTTTTTGTTGCCTTCCTCTCTCTTGAATCGACTCCCACATAAGTGTTTTTTTTTTCACTCCCCCATAAATCAGCAATGTGAGAGAGTTCTTCATTTTTTAAACTCCCCCATATATTGGAAATATGAGGGAGTTTTTACTTATTTTTTGTTTTTTTAATCATACACAATATGACAATATTTTTTTCTAGCCAACATTAATATTATTAAAAATAAAAAATTATTATAATATTAAAATTTCGTAATTTATTAAATCCCAAAAACATTAATGACGTCTATGTGATGAAGCATAGTACACAAGTGCCTTTCTCCTTCTTGGTGGTTGAACTCTTAGTTGTTGTTCATTCCGTTGTTTTGAAGCAACAAATTCAGCATCTGCTCGAATCGTGGTCGCGTCAACTCATAAAACATGTCCATTTATATGACTTTGTCTTTCAAATTAGAATCTCAGAATTCATTATTGAAATTATTAGCAAGATTATGAATACAATAAACTGACTGTGTACTAGATTATCCTGTCAGTTCACCTCATAGTGCAACTAACAAACATGTCCTCCTATCTAATATGATACATAGGTTTGCTTGAGGGGTACCACAAGTTTTAATATTGTAAAAGAACCACTCCCAAGCTTCTTTTGTCTCACCTTCAAAAATGGCAAAGGCAACTAGAAATACACGTCTGTTTTCATCTTGTGAACTTGCTATTAGTAATGTTCCAGCATATTTCTCATTCAAAAATGTTTCATCCACTTGTAGAATTGGTTTGCAATATGCAAACCCTTCAATTCATAGTTTGAAAGACAAAAATAATTTATCTAGAATGAATCGACTAGGGTCTTCCATGTCATCTACAATATGGTTACATGCTTGATATTTCACAATTGCATCGAGGGAGAAATATTGCACAACATTCATCCAACGTGGTAACTTACTATATGATCCTTCCCAGACACCATAAATTTTGGCCAATGCCATTTGTTTTGCAGTCCACGCCTTCCTATACGTCACTATATAACCAAAAACTCCCTCCACATTGCCGATTTAGGGGAAGTGAAAAAAAACTCCAATGTGGGAGCCGATTTAGGAGAAATGATAGAGAAAAAAATGAAACTCCTATGGTGTTGCCGATTTTTATCGGAGAAATGAAAATAAAATAAAACTCTCACCCCATTACCGACTTATGTGTGAGAAATTAAAAAAAAGGTGAATCAGCTATGTCATTGCCGAGTATCCTAGAAATGCACCATTTTGGTAAATATTCAAAAGGTGCACCAAGACTATAATTTTTCAGTCAAGGTGCACCATTCAAGTGAATTTGTCGTATATATAGTGATAATACTTTCCTTGGCATTTTTCCATGATATGGATGCTTCGCCAAATATGGATAAGTAGCCAAAAGTAGATCTCATAGAGTCAACACATCCACCATAATCTGAATCTTAGTATCCAATTACTTCTAATTGGTTATACCTTCTATAGATGAGCATATAATCTTACATTTACTTTAAAATTTTCATTGCAACTTTTCATTTATCAATTCCATAACTACTTTGATACTTGCCTAATACTCGAATACAAAACTAATATTCTATCTAATGCAAGTTTGCACATACATATGACTACCCCGTACAAAATTATATAGAACTGATTATATTTGCTTTAACTTTGTGACATTCTTTGTGCATTTCCTATTCTTAATCTTGCAATAAGCCATGAATAGATACAAGAAAAAAGGAAGGAATCTTTTATTCAATGAATGAAAAGTTAATGAAGAAGTGATTACACTGAAAAAATGAAGAAGTATATATAACTTAAAAGAAGAAATTGGTTGCTAACCAACTCAACTAAACAAATAGAAAACTAATCAAAACAAGAAAGACTCAAAAACTAACCAAAAGGAAAAATGGGCTTCGGAAGGAAAAAGGCCCAACTAAAATAAAAAATGGGTTAGGAACAAAACAAGCCCACAAAACTAGAGATAGAAAACTAAAGATTGAAGAAAGTGAAGGAGGATGCCTTACATATAAAGAAACTGAAACCATGACTTTTTTGCTGCTATGGCCAATATGACTATGATAATGGTTATTTTAACCACATGAGAGAATGTATCAAAGTAGTCCACCCCTACTAGTTGGTTGTAGTCTTTGGATACTAGTCTTGCCTTGTATCTTTCTAAAGTACTACCAGCATGGACCTTTACTTTTTAAATCCATTTGTAACCAATTGCAAATTTGTCTTCTAGAAGGGGAACCAAGGACCACATGTTGTTGAGTTTCAGAGCGGTGAGTTCTTGTTGCATAGCTTATTTATAAGATGAGGGTTCTGCGATAGATGAGATGGCATAACAGAAACTCCTATAATTTGTAGAGAAATTAGTATAATTAAGAACAGATGACAAAGGATAAAGAGTACCTGAGGAAGATATGGTGGTTCTAGGCTTAGAATCAACAAGGTTTAAGTGGTAGTCTTGGAGAATATCTTAAGGGTGTGGAAGGTGGTGGAGTGGATTGAGGAGGTGTGAGATTGATGTTACTTGTAGGAGGAGGGTCAGGTTCATGGTGTTGATCATTGGTAGTCTGAGGAAAAAATCTGCATAAGGGTGATTCTGTGTCAACAATGTGATTTTCCAAAGGAAAATGATTTTCATAAAAGATGACATGTCTAGACAAAAAAAGGTTATGATTGTGTAAGTCATATAGGATAAATTCTTTGGTTCCCTCTTTATATCCAAGAAAGACAACTTTCTTGGATCTAGGTTGGAATTTGGTCCTCTCGGAGGTGATGGTGTAAGCATAAGCTAAACAACAAAGCACCCTTAGATGATCAATACTAGGTTGCTTGTTGTATAGGAGTTGGTAAAGGGTTTTGTTATGGAGAAGAGGGGTGGGAGTTCTTTTAATTAAATGTACAACATGTTGTACAACAAAGGTCTAGAATTTAGGAGGGATTCGTGATTGAAAAAATAGAGCTCTAGCTACATTTAGGATGTGTTGACGTTTTCTCTCTAGAATTCCATTTTGTTTAGGAGTTTCAACACAAGTTCTTTATTTCAAGATTCCTATTAGGGCAAGGAACTCATGCGTCAAAAACTCTATTCCATTATCACTCCTTAAACATTGGAGTTTAGTATTAAACTGAGTATTTATGTAAGTCACAAAGTTGATTATATGTCGTCTAGTTTCAGCTTTTGTTTTAAGCATAATGGTCCAAGTAAATATTGTATAATCATCTACTAAGGTGAGAAATTATTTGTGACCTAAGATAGAGGGGACAACATAAGAACCCCATATTTCAGCATGGAGAATCAGAAAAGCCTTAATAATTCTAAAAGTGCTAGAAGAAAAGGGGTGTTTCTTTTATCTAGAAAAATGGCATATATCACAAGGTTTTCAAGATTGAAAAATCTTGATAGAAAAAGGTATTATTTATTGATAATATGCATAGCAGAATAAAAAATATGTTCTAGTCTTAAGTGCAATGGAACACATGCATTACTAGAATTATTATAAATGATAAAAGAACTTGGTTTTAAGATATATTGTGTAAGCAAGACGAATAGCCCTTGCTGAATCTTAGTTGAACTAATCATATTCTTGGTATCGTTTTTCAAAATGAGACACTAATTTTTAGAAAATATCAAGTGACAATGTAAATCTTGAATCAATTTGTTGACAGAAATCAAGTTAACATGAAACTCAGGAACAAACAAAACATTTGTGAAGATAAGAGAACTAGACAATTTAACAGTTCCAGAAATAGAAGTGGATATCTTGCTATCATTAGGTAAATTGATAACCATTTGGGTTATGGTATCATGTGTGATGAATTGTTTCACATCATAGGTGACGTGATTTGTTGCTCCGGTGTCTAAGAGCCACTGAATCCTTATATTACCTTAATTAGAAGAGTGCACTGTAGTATTGATGGTAGAATTGGTAGCATGGTTTTGGTCAGCCTTGACTTGATGTAGCATGTCCAATATGTACTTTGACTTATTGTTGTGTGAAGGTGTGATCATAGTTCTTGATAGGTGAAGTGACTCTTGTGTCTGCATTGACATCTTCAATCTTGTCCAAGGGGAAACCCATTGCAATGTTGGTCATCCTATTAGGTCTGTTAGATTGGTATCTTGTTAGAGTGCACTAAATCTTAGTATCCAATTACTTCTAATTGGTTATACCTTCTATAGATGAGCATATAATCCTGTCGCTACTTTAAAATTTTCATTGCAACTTTTCATTGATCAATTCCATAACTACTTTCATAATTTTCTAACACTCGAACACAAATCTAATATTCTATTTAATGCAAGTTTTCACATATATAAGACTACCCAATACAAAATTATATGGAACTGATTTCATTTGTTTTCACTTTGTGACATTCATTGTGCATTGCCTATTCTCAATATCCCAATAAGCTATGAATAGAAACAAGAAAACAATGAAGAAATATTCTATTCAGTGAATGAAAAGTTAATGAAGAAGTGATTACACTGAAAAGAAGAAGAAGACTATATAACCTAAAAGAAGAAAATGGATGTTAACCGACTCAACTAAACAAACACAAAACTGACCAAAAGAGGAAAGACCCAAAAACTAATCAAAAATGAAAAATGGGCTTCAGAAGGAAAATGGCCCAACTAAAATAAAAGAAAAGAAAAACTGGCTAGGAACAAAACAAACTCACAAAATCAGAGACAGAAAACTAAAGGTTGAAGAAGGTGAAGGAGGGTGCCTTGCATATGAAGAAACTGGAAGCTAAACGCTTGTGGCTAAGTTTGTCCCCTTTAGATTTGGAACAATTCTGAAGGAACAACTTACCATGTTAAATCTCTAAAAAAATATGTTTATTTAAACTTTATAAGACAATCTCAATAATGCTTTTGATATATCACAATTGTAACACCGTGTTTTTCCGAGCACGTTTAATTAAATAATTAGTTTTTAATGAATTAATTATAGAAATTAATCAGTAATGTTTTAGGCTAAACCTCAATTGAGTTTTATTATTGTATTATAATATTCATTTTCCCTATTTTTTCAAGATTTTTGGAGAATAAAAGTTTCTGAAACGATTTCGGGTCGTTTTATCGAGTTTTCACCCAGTTTTTGAGTTTCGTAACTCGGAATCGAATTACGATTTCGCTCTTGGCTTCGAATTATTATTTCTAGTCAAAATAAACACCAACTTTATCTGTAACTCATCTCTAGGTATTTTTCACCTCGAAATTCAAGTTTCAACGTTTTGGGCAAAACACCTAAATCGGTAGATTGTATATTTTCGGACGAATTCATCCGGTAATATTCAGGCAAGACTTCAATTGTGAAATCACGTCACATCAATAAAGTAGGAGTATTAATCACATCATGAGTCAATGACTTATCAAACAAGCAAAGTCAAAGCTTCCATAATCCCCTGAATCACTCACCGAATCTCCTCACTCCACCACCATTAGACACATCACCTAAGCTAGCCTAAAGCTAAATTGCCTCTCATTAATTTTAAGATTTGAGAGAGGGTGAAGCTCTGTCATGACTAAAGGGGATGATAATGAAATCATATGAACCTTTGCGTAGTTTTTTGACTTATTTAAAACTTAAAATTTCTTCTTTGTTCTTAGATGGAAAAACTATATCTTTGGACAAGGTTAGATGAGTTTATTTTCTTTAGAAATATTGGAAATTATTGTTACTATTTGAACATGTTTAAAGGTGATGATTTGAACATCAAAGGAACCTTTATTGTGTTTAAGAAAAGTTTAAGTCTATTCTTGAAAGTTCAAAATGTTTATGAGTGTTTGTTGAAACAAATTTCCTTTTTAAAAGGTATTATGTGTAAAAGGTTGTTTAGCATATGATTTATTAAAGTAATGATTTGAGATAAAATATGATTTATTAAAGTCTTGACTTCATAAACTTAAAGTGTTATGAAGTTTTGGATAATAAAGTAGTAAAAGTGTTAACTTATGATTTATAGTTCATGACAATGAAATCAACACCTATTAACCCTCGAAGTTATCCTAAAATTTGGAGGTGCTGAGATGATCATGAAATTATTTGTGTTTTCTTTAGTAGCATACTTTAAATGAGGAGATTGACCTTAAAAGACTTGACTTTATACACCTAAAATGTTATGAAGCCTTCGATAGAAAAATGATTTAAGAGTGTTGATCTTGGTTAAGTTAGCTTACTTTAAAGTGGTAAGATTGAATTAAAAAGTCTTGATTTAAAAGTATTGATTTTTTTTAAGTTGACTTACCTTAAAATGGTAAGGCTAGCTTAATAATCTTACTTAAAAAGGTTAATCTTAATAAAAATGTTTTACTTGCAAAAGGTAAGTTTTATGAATAGTTATCATTACCAGAAAAATGTAATCAAGTGGAAATACATGTCTAGAAAAGTTATGTCTAAGGAAAGACTTGGTATTTAAGTGTGTCTTTACGACCCACCTCTCTTTCCTGAGAACTAACCTGGTGTATATCCACAGATTATGATATAATTCCGTTATAAGTTTTGTTAAAACTTTACTTTAGAAAGTGTCGTTGTGTTGTAAGACTTTCAATGATAAATAATGATTCAAGAAATACCTAACCTTGAATCGGATGGATGAAAGCAATTAAGTTCATTTTAGATCGGAAGTTTATTTTCGCATAAAATGTTATTTTGTAAGAATAATAATTATCAAAGTGACCTAATTAGTGTTATTTTGATTTTGGCATTATGAAGAGTTCGAGAAGAGACCCGATGAATTAAGCTCACCTGGAATCGAGGAAATAATTTGTACGACACACTCAGGTGAGGAAGAAAACATCGTGACACAATGGTGTCCGAATATGCTGCAGGACCTTCAAACATCCTCAGAAGTTTGGAGTTGTCTTGGGTATTTAGAAACCTTGTACTTAATCAATTGTTTGTTTTGTTTGGATTAAGTACAACAATATTTCTTATGCCAATTATGTTAGGTTATGTTTATGTATGAAGATGCCATGATTATTCCTGTTTAATATTGCTCGAATAACTATTCTAAGAATTATATGTACGAGATAATTGTTAAATTCAAGGCTTAAAAATATGTGTTATAAATGAGAAAACTTTTCATTGAGAAAATAATTTTAACTAAGTTTAAGGCGTTTCTCGCTTGAGCGAGACAACTCTCACTTGAGCGAGAAGTGTCCAGAGAAAATGGGTTTTCTCGCTTTGGCGAGACAGCTCTCGCCTGAGCTGAAATATGTACAAAGAGAACTGGTTGTTTTCTTGCTTACGCGAGACAGCTCTCGCTTGAGCCACATGTGCCTTATAAAAATGGTGATTCCCTCACTTGAGCAAGACATCTCTCGTTTGAGCAAAAGGGCTCCATATAGACAAGACTTCTTAAGTCGTCTGAACAATAACTCTCACATGTGCGAGAGTCTAATGGCATTTTTGCCATCAAGAATTCATTCACTTCCAATCCTATTCAATAAAACCTAAAACACCTTTATTGGGGATAATGTTTTTCCAATAAGTAAATGTTGTAAAGATGAATAATTATATGAAATTCTTGGAAATGATACAAAGTAGAGTTGCCATATCTAAAGTGACGTGTGTAAAGAATTGCATGGTTAAGGACGAGGCCCACAAGTATTATATTATGCCCATATTCCAAAGTTCAAGTCTTTATACACTTTAGTACATGGGCACACTTTTTGGAGCATCATGTGGCAGATATAAAGACTTTGTGGCTAACCATGTAGGACCCAAATAAAATTGGGTACCTAATACTACTTAACCTATTTTGCAAGAAAATTTGAGAGCCGCCTGCAATCTATGGTACTTGGATAACGGCTGCGCAAAGCACATGATGGGCGACAAAGATAAGTTCTTTGTCCTTACTCCAAGGAACAAAGGCTATGTCAGTTATGGTGATAACAACAAAGAAAAAATACTTGGAGTTGGTAGAATCGATAAGCCACCTTCAACAACTACAGAAGGATTATTGTATGTCGAAGGACTCAAGCACAACTTGTTGAGCATAAGTCAACTATGAGACAGAGGATTTCATGTGGCTTTCTACCCTGATGATGTGAATCCATTTTGAGAGGATTCAGATTTTTGTTTTTGATCGTTCTTGAATGTAAGTCTCTGAGATGAATATGGATTTTTGCACTTTGAAACTTGTTAAATTTTTGATTGGTTTTTTTTTTTGGGTTATTGTTTGGCCGTGGGGTATGATTATGTTGGTTTGGTTTTTTTGGTTGTTTGTGGAGTGTGTTTGGTCGTGGGTTTTGGGATGAAGGTTGAGTGGGCTTGTGGATTATTTAGGGAAATTGTGTATGGATATTTGTCGATGGTTGTGTGTGGGGATTGTTTGGTCGTGTGTGGTTGAGGGTTGAAGTTGATAGAAGAAGATGGATTAGATAGGAAGATGAAGGCGTCACAAGCTTGATGGCTTGATAAGCCTAATGTATTTCGCTACAAGGAAGAGAACCTTGATAAGAAGTGACCTTGGTTTAACCAAGAAACTAGGAGAAACTCAACTAGCCATAGATTATTTTCCAAATAAAATTCAAGTTGTTTTATTCAAAAATCAAACCAAGTACAAATAGCCATGGGATTTTTGGTCAAGCTATGTTGCCCATGTGAGTAAAGAGTATTAAAGTACATTGAATGTTTTCCTAATTCTATTCCCCATGTGTTTTCGGTTTGGGAAAGAATTTGAAATGAGATGTATATTGATTGCTTTCCTTAATCTAATTCCCATGTGCCTTTTTCGGTTGAGGAGGGAATTTGAATTTGAAAAATTAATTTCATAGAGTGGGTGTCCAAATTCGGATTTGAAGGCTTTGGAGTGATATAAGGAAACAAATAACTTGTCTTTATTGCCTCCCTTATGAATTGTCTTGTGTGTTTCTCTTGAGGATCACACCCAACACATGCTAATTATGAATAAGGAAGGTGTTGATAGATTCCAATATGATTTGAAGGCTTTGGAATGAATAAGGAAATAAGTAATGTGTTTTCATGGCTTTCCATACGAGTTGCCTTGTGTGATTCCTTTGATGATTTCGCCCATCACATGTTAATTTAAATAAGGAAGGTATTGATGGGTTTCCATTCTGAGTTGAGTCTTTAAGGAAAGTTTTGCCTTGATCCTTTATTGTAATTCACACACCTACCTTGATTAGGAAATAAATTTCATTGCTTGATTGCTATAGATTGTTGCCATATGAGACTCCACACGTGCTCTTCAAAATAGGCAAGGATTCATTGAGACTTTATGGTTATCAAGGGGATGATCTCACAGCTCAAAGAACAAGGAAATAATTTCCTTGGTTTGCACGTCCACTCCAATAAAGGAAGGCCTCATGCTCCCTTTAATCACATGCTTTGTACCTGGATTACATGGGTCTTAATGCAATTTATTACAACTATAATTTCAACCAATTAAAGCTCAAAAAGGTAAATAGTAATTGTTCTTTCAAATAAGAAAGGAAAATAAATCCTAGACTACATGTGGGCATGATAATCCCCACTTATTAAGTGGAACTCCCACACGCCTCAAATAGTCCCTCCTTGGCCGTGGCCAACTTGGGTTACTTCGATGAAAATGGTGCAATGTATGGGTTTGGTCTCTTTGACGGGCTTTGTTGATTTAGCCACTTCTTCCACTAGTAGGTTGAAAGTTTGGTGTGTTTTCTTAGTTTTAGACTGGGTCATGGGACCTCCTAGCCCACTTAGCTCCTCTTCATTGATGGACCTTGGTGGGTTCATCTCACCTAATAAATGCATATTCGAAAGTAAGGATTCTAATAACTCTAAACTAATAGGTAAGAGGATAAATAATATATATGATTGACATAGATTCTTCTTTACCAATAAAATGTTTAGTTGCTAATAATAATCACGGTGGATGGCTTTGGCATAGGAGAATTTCTCATATTCATATGGATCATTTGAATAAGCTGATTAAGAAAGATTTACTTGTTGATTTACCCAAAATGAAGTTTGTTAAAGACAAACTATGTAGTGCTTGTCAAATGGGTAAACAAACAAAAACCTCTTTCAGACCTAAGCATATGGTTTGTTCCGATAGACCATTGCAGTTACTACACATGGATTTATTTGGCCCCTCAAGGACCAAAATCTATGGTGGTAACTACTATGCTCATGTTATAGTAGACGATTATTCAAGATATACTTGGACTCTATTCTTAGTTCATAAGAATGAGGCATTCAACGCCTTTAGCAAATATGCTAAAAGAGTTCAAAATGAAAAATCTCTGAAAATCGCTGCTATAAGAAGTGATCATGGGGGAGAATTTCAAAATGCTTCGTTTGAAGAATTCTGTGATGATCTAGTATAAATCACAATTTTTCTGCTCCTAGAACACCACAACAAAATGGTGTTGTAGAAAGAAAGAATCAGTCCTTAGAAGAACTTGCTCGTACAATGTTGAATGAAACTAATCTCCCAAAATACTTTTGGGCTGATGCAATTAGTACAACATGTTATGTTTCAAATAAAGTTCTTATAAGACCAATTCTCAAGAAAACCCCTATGAACTCTTTAAAGATAGAAAAACAAGCATTTCTCATTTGAATGTATTTAGTTGTAAATGCTTTGTTTTAAATAAATGGTAAAGACAACTTAGAAAAGTTTGATGCAAAAGCTGATGAAGGACTCTTCTGAGGCTACTCTCTTACGAGTAAAGCTTACAGAATCTTCAATAAAAGAACTCTAGCAATGGAAGAATCTGTTCACGTGTATTTTGATGAAACTAATTCTATAATTAAGGATGGGTTAACTCTTGATGAAGAGGACTTGTCAAGTTCCCCTTCAAAAGAAGATTCTTTTACAAATACAACAACCAATACTGAGCATTTGAAAATTGATGATATTCTATCATCTCAAGAAGAGCATATTCATTCTGATTTACCAAAAGAAGTGAGAACTTATCGAGATCATCCTATTGGTAACATCATTGGCGACATAAGTAAGGTTGTCACTACTCATTTAAAGCAAAATAATGCTTATTTAAACATGACTTTCATTTCTCAAATAGAACCTTCCAAGATTGATGATGCAATCAAGGATGAAAAATGGATTCTTGCTATACAGGAAGAGTTAAACCAGTTTGAGAGAAATGAAGTTTGGGAACATCTTCCTAGACCGAAAAATATGCATGTTATAGGAACTCGTTGGGTATTCCGTAATAAATCATATGAAAATGGAATTATTATTAGAAACAAAGCTAGACTAGTAGCACAAGGATACAATGAGGAAGAAGGAATAGATTTTGATTAAACTTTCGTTCTTATTGCTAGACTTGACACTAGAGGTGTCAAAACGGGCTACCCGGACGAGTTCGGACTAGCACACATCGGGTTCGAGCTAAGCCGGGTTGGGTTAAAAAGCCTAGATATAATTTATGCGTATCAAATGGTAGCCCAAACCCGCCCTAAGCGGGTTGCGGGTTATGGCGGGCCGGCCCGCATAAACTAAAAAATAATATTTTAATTTTTTTTAACATATTTAATCTATTCAAAAAAATATGTATCATTTGATATTAATGTATAACTTTTATTAACATATTTGTTATGCCAAATGCAACCAAACTTATAGATCTAAGCATTGTGTTTGAGTTAAGACGTGATGTTAAGTCCACGTGTATGATTTTTAACATAACTCTTTTATTAAATCTTTCATTTCTATTGGACTCTCACTCTTTAACACAATATAATTTGTAACTTCACTTTAATATATAAATATTTGATACTAATAAAAATATTATCTTTTGTATGTTCTTTATCAACACTTTCATTGTGAACTATTATATTAAATTTGGTGGTGTGGAGTTCTCTATGATAAACAATTTATGTTAATTTTAGTTTTGTTGTAAACATTATTTTCTTTATTATATTTTTGTGGTTGTTAAATCTAATTAAATACATAATAACATAATACTTATTATCTATTTTTTATTATAAGTTGTTTTGTAAATTTCCATTTAATTCTTATTACCAAGCTAAAAGTCTAAAAAAAGATTAAAACATATAAGTAAAATGGGTAGCCCGAACCCCCCGGGTAAGCCCGGCCTGAGCCCAGATTTATAATAGCCCGGATTTGATAAAAAGTACCTAAAATGATATCCAAGGCCGATAAATTTTTGGGCTTTGGCGGGCTGGGCCGACCGGGTTCGCCCGTTTTGACAGCTCTACTTGACGCTATTCGGTTGTTACATGCATATGCTTACTCTTTAAATTTTTAGTTATATCAAATGGACATAAATAGTGCATTTCTTAATGGTTATATGCAAGAAGAAGTGTTTGTAGAATAACCTCCAGGTTTTGAAGACTACAAACATATTTCGCATGTCTATAAACTAAAGAAAACTCTCCATGGCTTAAAGTAAGCTCCTCGTGCTTGGTACGATTGTCTAACAAACTTTCTACTTGAAAAATATTTTACCAAAGGAAAGGTCGACACAACACTTTTTATTAAAAAAGTAAATCATCATGCTCTTCTTGTTCAAATATATGTAGATGATATTATTTTTTGTTCTACTAATGAGATTTTGTGTAGTGAATTTGGCAAAATGATGCAAGGGGAATTTGAAATGTATATGATGGGAAAGTTAAATTGCTTCCTTGGATTAAAAATCAAACAACTCAAGAAAATCCTTTGGCGGTGATGGCGCATCTATTAACCGCCCTCCCGTATTCAGTGGCGAAGGATATGGCTATTGGAAAGTCCGCATGAAAATCTTCATAGTAGCCATTGACTCGGATATTTGGGAATCCGTAGTCAACGGGCCTTTCGTTCCACAACATTTAGTGGACAATAAACCGAAATAAAAACTGAAAAGTCTATGGACCGATGATGAACGTAAAAAGGTTCAATATAATCTACATGCTAAAAACGTCATCACATCGGCCCTATCATATGATGAGTTCTTTCGAGTTTTGCAATGTCAAAGTGCCAAGGAAATGTGGGACACGTTACAAGTGACACACGAAGGCACTAGCGAAGTCAAGCGTGCCAGGTTGAATGCCCTGACATATGAGTATGAAATGTTTCATATGTTACCGAGTGAATCTATCAGTGACATGCAAAAATGATTCACTCATATAGTAAACCATTTAGTTGCTCTAGATAAATATTTTACCAAAGGAGAACATACTAATAAAGTTTTACATTGTCTTGACAGGAGATGGCAACCTAAAGTTACATCTATCATGGAATCCAAGGAACTTGACTCCATTCCTTTGATAATATTATTTGGAAAGCTTCAAGAACACGAGATGGAGCTTGGACGCTTGACGATGCACGAGGAATCAGACCAAAAAGAAAAGTATATCTCTCAAAGCAACAACGTCTCAATCTACAGAGAATATAGAAGACGAGTCTGATTCAGATATGGATGATGAAACTCTGAGACTTCTCGTACGAAAATTCGGGAAATTCCTAAAGAAAGGAGGCTTCAAACATTTCCAGAAGAAAGAAGCGTGCGAGTCAACTAGAAAAGGTAAGGGTAACAAAGAGTACTTCACTTGCCATGAGTGTGGTAAGCCAAGACATATGGGGTTTCAATGTCCTACTTACCTCAAGAAAGTTGATTCAGATAAGAGCACTCCTCTGGACTTCAAGACAAAGAAGGCCTACATTGTATGGGATGTACTAGAGGAGGATACGACATCGAGCACCTCAGATAAAGAGGAGACAACCAAGCTATGCTTAATGACCTTAACAAATGATATGTGTTGCTTAAATTTAAAGGAGGCAAACAATGAGGTATATTCTGACACCTCATCTTCTTCATATGATGATTCACCTCCTTATGGGAATTTATATAATGCTTACGTCGAATTGCATGATGAATTAAAGAAATTAGCTAGGATTAGTTCTGATAGAAAACGAGTAATCCTTCTAAATGAACAAAAAATAGTTTCATCCAGAAAGAATTAGATGAGCTAAAACTAGAAAATTAAACATTAGGTCTAATATATTCTTGTAATGCATGCAATTGCTCTAATGATAATTTCTGCCAATCACCTGTCTGTGATTCTTGCGAGACTTTGAAAAATGAAAATTTGAGACTTAATGAAAAACTTGCAAAACACACAGAGAGTCAAAACATGTTAGGCACTATGCTTAGCCAAACTAGAAATGTTGGTGACCATGCTGGACTAGGATATATTCCCCCTATGCGTAGGAGAAGGCCATATAGGAGACCTATTACTCGGCCTAATACGAAATTATTTAATAAGAAGATTCCTACATGTTTTTATTATGGCACACATGGCCACACTTCCTACTCTTGTTACATCAGGAAATATAGTATACCTAGTGGTGTATACATCTGGATGAAAAGGGAGATGACTCCCTGGTTACTAACAGAAAAGAATCCAATATAAATTGGGTACCTAAAAAAGGCAAGTGATGTATTTTGCAGGTATGTCTACGAGCACATGGACAACATTGATATCTTAATAATGGATGTTCGAGACATATGACAGGAGATAGATCAAAATTCCTAGATATATCCTTGAAAGAAAAAGGGTTTGTCACGTATGGAGACAACAACAAAGGAAAGATACTTGGCACCAGAACAATTGGCAACACAAATCAAGCAGTGATTGAGAATGTGCTATATGTTGAAGGCCTGGAACACAATCTCTTGAGTATCAGCCAACTCTACGACAAAGGTAATCATGTATCTTTTGATTCTGAATGTTGTATAATTCGTGACAATATATCTAATAAAGTTAAGTTTGTCAGATATCGTATCAATAATATCTATATGGGTAACCTGGAGGATGTCACTACTCTACTTTCAAAAAAAATTATATCTATAGAGGATGACATCTGGCTTTGGCATAGGCGCATCGCTCATATTCATGTAAAGCATCTAGATAAATTGTCTAAAAATAAATTTGGTTGATGGGCTACTAAAACTTGATTTTAAAACTCGGGAAACTTTTGATACTTGTCAAAAATGTAAACAAGTTAAAAACTCTTTTGGTAAAAAGAATGTGATATCTACGACAAGAACCTTGGAGCTTCTCCAAATGGACTTGTTTGGACCATCACAGGTCATGAGTTTTGGTGGTAGTTTTTATGCTTTAGTAATTGTTGACGATATCTGAAGATTCACATGGACACTATTTCTATCGTCCAAGAGTGATGCATTCAAGTCTTTCATAAACCTTGCCAAACAAATCCAAAATCAATTTAACCATAAAATAGTATATATTCGATCTGATCATGGTGGCGAATTTGAAAACCATCAATTTGATAAATTTTGTGATAACTATGGTATTATGCATCAATTTTTGGCCCCACGTACCCCTCAACAAAATGGAGTTGTTGAGAGGAAGAATCGAGTCTTAGAGGAGCTTGCTAGAACCATGCTGAACGAAAGCAAGTTTCATAAGTACTTTTGGGCTGATGCAGTGCATACAGCTTGCTATGTGCTAAATCATATACTCTTGAGACCTACTTTTTCAAAAACTCCTTATGAACTTTTAAAAGGCCGAAAACCTAATATTGCTCATTTTCATGCTTTTGGTTGTAAATGCTTTATCTTAAATAATGGAAAGAGAGCTTTAGGAAAATTTGACTCAAAATCTGATGAGGGAATATTTTTAGGGTATTCATTGCATAGTAAAGCTTATCGAGTCTTTAATAAATATTCAATGCAAGTAGAAGAGTCTGTACATGTCCATTTTTGACGAATCTTCTCCAAAAGAGAAGAGAAATGTATTTTTTGATGATGTCATAGGTGCTTTAGAAGAAGCATACTCTAAGGGCATGGACCAGGACAAAGAAAAAGAAGCAGAGCAAATTGTCCAAGATGAACATCAAGACCTGTCGATCGCATGGAAAACCAAGAAGGATCATCCACTCGACAAAGTTATAGGTGATATAACTACGGGGGTGGTAACCCATAGCTCTTTACGTAATTTTTTGTAAATTCATTGCTTTTGTATTTCAAATTGAGCCAAAGACCATCGATGAGGCCATTGAGGATGTGCACTGGGGTATAGCTATGCAAGAAGAGCTAAACCAGTTCGAGCATAATAATGTATGGGACTTTGTCCTTAAACCGAAAGAACATCCAATGATTGGTATTAGATGGGTCTTTCGTAACAAATTAGATGAATCTAGCTTGATCATAATAAATATAGCACGCTTAGTGGCCAAAGGCTATAACCAGGAGGAAGACATTGATTATGATGAGACATATGTTCATGTAGCCAGATTAGAGGCCACTAGGATGCTTCTATCCTTTGCATCGATTATGTACTTTAAGCTCTTTCAAATGGATGTCAAGAGCGCCTTTCTGAATGGCTACATTCAAGAGGAGGTATATGTTGATCAACCTCCCGACTTTGAAAATTTTAAATATTCGAACCATGTATATAAGCTCAAGAAGGCCCTTTATGGCCTGAAACAAGCTTCTAAAGCTTGGTATGATAGATTGAGTTCTTTCCTTTTGGAAAAAGGGTTCGTGAGGGGTATGGTTGATACTACCCTCTTTATCCGTAGATTAGATGATCATGTATTATTAGTTCAAATATATGTTGATGATATAATTTTCAGATCTACTAATGATATTCTATGTAAAGAATTTTCTAAGATGATGCAAGGAGAATTTGAGATGTCGATGATGGGTGAGATGGCCTTCTTCCTTGGGCTACAAATCAAAAAAATGGAAAGTGGCATCTTCATTCATTAATCAAAATACTGCAAGGAGTTACTGAAAAAGTTCGACATAGAAAAATGTAAAGAAGCTTCAACACCTATGGCATTCGCTTGCTATCTAGACAAAGACAAAAAGGGAAAAGCTATCAAGGTAACCAAGTATCGAGGGATTATCGGCTCATTATTATATTTAACTATGAGTGTTTGTATGTGTGCTAGATTTCAAGCATTTCCTAAAGATTCACATTATACTGATGTTAAACGCATTATGAGATATTTAAAAGGAACAACTAATATGGGATTATAGTATCCTAGGGATATCTCATTATCCTAGGTAGGTTATTCGAATTCCGATTTTGCGGGATGTAAGTTGGATTGGAAGATCACTAGTGGAACTTGTCACTTACTAGGCAGTTTCTTAGTTGCTTGGCATAGTAAAAAGCAAGCTTGTGTTGCTTTATCCACCGCCGAAGCGGAATACATTGTCGCTAGTGTCTGTTGCGCTCAAATCCTATGGACGAAGCAGCAACTTAAGGACTTTGGACTTAATCTAGAAAAGATCCCTATAAAATGTGATAATACAAGTGCCATAAACCTATCCATGAATCACATTTTGCATTCGAGAACCAAGCATATAGAAATTAGACATCACTTCTTGCGTGACCATATACAGAAAGGCAATTGTGTGCTTGAATTTGTTGAAACTACTAAGCAATTGGCTGATATTTTCACCAAGCCCCTCTCACGAGATACTTTCTATGTTCTTCGAAGAGAACTTGGAATCTTTGATGAAAATTTTCTTGATTAAAATCGTCTAAAACTTTATTATGTGTTTCGCATGTTAAATGTCTTATATGCTTCAAAATGTGTATTTGTTGAATGCATTATATTCCTAATGTAACTCATGATCTAGCATGATAAATTCTATATGTATATGTGTTTGATTAAAAATTGCTTTATATATGTTAGAAATCATTGCATGCTTTTAAAACCCAAAAACCTCTTGTTTCTAAAAATCTGATGTCAATTAATCGATTAACCATAATTCTTAATCGATTAAAATGAGTTCCAGTAGCCAAATTTTATTTTTCACGAAAGTTAATCGCTTAACGTCCTACTTTAATTGATTACCTAGACTCATTTCTCTGAAAATCTGGAATTTTAACTATGATTAATCGATTAAATGCACCTCTTAATCGATTAAAGGCAGCAGACAAATTAGAAACAGTAGCGTTTTTGCCATTTTTCAAACCCTCTCTTCCTCTTTTTCTTTCTAAATCTCAGAAGCTACAGCAAAATTCAGAATTTCTGGCTTAAAATCAGAATTAAACCTCACCTATACCCATATTGCACCTCATTTCATCCCACTTTCTCTCAAATCTTCCAGGAAACCTCATTCCCAATTCCAAACCCTAAGCTTAGGTTCCCTCCCTTATCCTTCATCTCCTCTCATACACTGTTATTCTCATTATATTTTTTGTTGATCGAAAATGGATGAGTGCCAATCGATTGACGAAGGAGTGTGAAAAAGGAGTGAAATCATTTATCAGGTTTGCAATTGAGAATTCTGAAAACCCTAATAGAATTGTATGTCCTTGCATAAGATGTTGTTACTCAAACTGAATTACTCCAAATGAGTTAAAAGGTCATTTACTGTGTCATGGTATTGATCTCTTCCAAAACCCAGTACAACATATCCTTCATTTGCAGCATGGGACAAAATGTAATACTTTAGTGCTTTCCTGGATCAACCACTCAATAGACAAAGCAATCTTGCAAAACATTCTTTTGTTGGATACTTCTCTTGAGGTTTGGGAAGATCTGAAGGAAAGATATTATCAAGGTGATATTTTTACTCAAAAATGGAAAGAGGATGTTCAAAGAGGTTCAAGACAACTTCTCAACGCACTCGTAGGCCTCCTACTGCTTCATCTTCGAATCCAAGTGTGAGGCATGACCGTGGAGATCCCTACTACTCTCTCATACTTCAGGAGACTCGGTTGTCAAAGTTTCAGGGTAGGAAACCAACCTACATAGGGTATGCTGATCTAACCTGGATGGCAGAACAAAACTTTGAATTTCCGCAAGGTATACAAGCTCAGGGAGCTGTCATGTTTCTGGAATTAAGGGGAAATCTATACCCCGCTTTAATTAGAGAATTGTATGCCAACTTCCGATATAAGGATGGACAGTATTGGTTCATGGTTTCTATAAATTTATTTGAGATGGATAGTGATATCTTTATGAATGTGGGTGGCTTGTCCACTAATGGTGCTAGCCTAGGTGATTGTGAATGGCTTAAGGATTTTGATGCTGCTGAGGTTTAAAAATCATGTTTGAGAGGTCCCCATTTGTATATCCAAGGACAACTAACAAAAGTAGATCCTGAAGTTCATTATCTGTAGAGAATAGATTGCTTCGTCAATCGATTGGCACTCATCCATTTTCGATCGATTGGCACTATTAGGGTTTTCAGAATTCTCAATTGCAAACCTGATAAATGATTTCACTCCTTTTTCATACTCCTTCGTCAATCGATTGACACTCATTCATTTTCGATCCATTTTCTATTAACAAAAAATATAATGAATGATGATGAGGTTGAATGATTTTCGAAATCGATTTTGAGAGTAAATGCGTTTCGCTGCTGAGTAAATGAGTGTTGGGATTGGTGATGAATGTGTGAGAATGCGGGAACATTTTAATTTTTTAAGGTCTGATAGTATCTTCAACAGCGCATAATGAAGAAGGTGTTGTCAATGATACCTAATCAACAGCGCAACCTAAAGGAAATGCTATGGAAAAACTCATCATTCAAATATGAAGGTAAGTGTTCCACAACGCAATCTTAAGGAAACGTTGTGGAAGATATAATAATTTTTTTACTAATTCATTTTTTTTAATGAAATTCAAATTAGTAATTACGTTATGACATTCGATTAATGACAATTAATTAAATATATAGAACAATTAATAATGATAATAAATAACATTCAACAATTAATCGATTAAGCATTATTTTAAGCAATTAAGTGCAGAGGAAATAGTTTTGATCATATCGACACCGCTTCATACCGTATGCACTATTGTATAGCTAAAAGATAATGAATGAGAGATAAGTATTCAACAACACATTTTTGTTCATGCGTTGTTGAATTCAATGAAAGTAGCAGTGCTTTTTTGAGAATACGATGTTGGTGAATTCAACGTAATCAACAACGCATTATTAAAAAAATGTTGTTGTCTGGGTATAACAATAACGCAATCATACAAAAGTGTTGTTGAATACCATTATTCCTAATTCTACAAAGTTGTGCACACAACAGAAAATATTTTGATGCATACAGAAACAGAACACAACAACAAAATGAATGCATACAGAAACACCAAATGACAACTATATGAACACAACTGAATTTCAACTGAATTTATATATTGAATATTAATTACACTATTTACATAAACATATATTACATAGACCAAATCATATAGATTACATTGAACATTAATTGAATTCCCTAAGCTACAATCTGTGCAAAACTAATCTACTATACCTATCATTTGCGAACTAAATTAAGTATAAACTTTGACCATTGTTCTCTAATCTGGTTGACTTGGTCATCTGTATATAATTTGCCAACAAACTTGATTTTATTAGTTGGCCACTACTGAATGATCTCCTTCATGAATTTCAGCATGTAATAGCCGCAATCTACCTCATTTGTTTGGCAAAGGGTCTACAATTAAAATGAAGTAAACATATAAGTATAACATTAGTTGGTCATTACACATATAATTGTTTGAGATGATTTGTGTCAATACCTATATATGAGTCCACTTGATTTTTTTGGGATTTGGTAACTTGTTTCTACCACGATTATTCAATTTGTAAACTTTCACCACACTAAACAATAGAAAATGTACTTAATTAATAAACAACTAGGAAAGTGAAAGTGTAACTAAAAGTTTAAATGAGTATTCCAATTACTTAGAAAACATCTCTTTCATAGCGGCGTAGTTGTTCATATCACCATGTGCCAATGAGTCAAAATAGTATATTTCTTTATTGACCCGATTCATGGCAACCAAAACCCAATGTTGCCTAACAAAACATATTTACATGGTTAGGAAATGTTAAGCACAACAAACATACTAGAGAAAGAAATATAAAAGACAATTACAAAATGTTCATCCGGTATTAAAAGGTGCAAGAAATAAATATGCATCTTCTTTGTGATGGATGAGATTATCTGTAAGTTGTTCTGTTTTTTCCCCAATCTCATTTTTTTCGTGCAACATCAAAGCGCTAAGGTGTGGGGATATGAACATCACATTTTTCTTATTTACCTTAATAAAATTTTCATACAAGTACCTAATATATATAACACAAATGTTAGTTAATTATAACACACCGCCATGCAAAAGTGAGAAGTTAAGAAAATATAATTTACCTCATATATATACATACAATACTTGAACCTATACACTCACATTTCTCTAGCATATTAACGATTGGTTGTTGTTGTGTATCCAATTGTACACTACTCATTTTATGAACACGACCTCTTCCACAATGCATATTTAATGTTGCGTTGTTGTATCAACATCGCATATTAAGGATTGTGCTATTGTTGCGTATCCATCTGTTTACTACTTATTTTCATTAACACATCAACAACGCTACCGAGATGTAGCTGTTAGATATTTATGTAACGACAAGTGTACTGTATCGTGCAAGTAATAAAATTCGGTAAAGTACCGGGATATCGTCCTCAGGGAGCAGAGTGAATTTATACTAATTCATACAAAAATCAATTGAGCAATTATATATAAGATTTGGTTGATAAATTTGCATTGGTTTTTAGAACTAATAACTTGAATAAACGATTTTAGGTAATAAGATAAAAATGGTTGGGATCGAAACTCATCATTCTTTCCCTTTATACATCCTTGGATTCAATTCTCAATAACTTGTGAAGTTACTGAATTTGTTGCACATTTTTCATAAATCAATTACATCAGTCCCCTGATTGTAACATTCTTAGGTAATCACTCAACTTCCAATTCCACAGATAGTTGGGTGATTAACTTGCATTAAACTCAAACGTAAAAGCAATTCCTACACCATTGTCCATCCCTAGATCAACCATGTAGAAAGAAAGCAAATTCAGATCCAGTATCAAGTTTAACTTCCCAGTTAAACTTGAACCTTTAATCATGAAATCTGTAGCTAATTGAAATCATGCAATAAATATGGAACAAACTTTCCAACATCAAATAACAATAATATAGACTTGAATCCAGGAGTACAAAAGTTAAGAAGATTACATTTCGAATCCCAACTACGAAGAACTAGCCACTCATCCTCGCTATTACAATGCTTAAATCATGAACTAATACAAATAAAGTGTGTAATAGAATCGTTTCCACGATTTCTATCTTCTTTTCCCTCTATTTCGTGCCCAAAGTTCTTTTCTAAAAATGAGTGAATTGTCCCTTTCCATTCTGAAACCGCTACTTCTACTTCCAACTTCCATACTCTCGCCCAAGCTAAATATTCTCGCTTGGGCGAGGATCCAAGAGATTCCCAGGCTTGAGCACCTCGCTTGGGCGAGGTGTCCTTCAGTTGAGCGAAGATCAACAGAAGCAATTGGTGAATTGTCGCCCATTACCTCGCTTGAGCCAGGACCCTTCGCTTGGGCGAGAGTCCTTCGCTTGAGCGAGAGGCATCAGGTATTTTGGTGCTTTTTCTCTTATTTGTCGCTTGAGCGACTCTTTCCTCGCTTAGGCGAGACTTGCAGTATTTAGAATCTTCACCCTTCTTCTTTTTCTCCTCTTTTCTTTATTTATTAACCTGAAACAACAAAAACACAATAAATTCCTAAACAGAGCAAGATTAACTAAGTTATCAGGAATTGTACACAATTATAACATAAATGCATACTAAGTGCCCCACAAATCATGTACAATTTTACTACAATTTGGCACTTAACAGTAGCGATGTTGAATAGAATTTAATTTACAGCGCTATCTGAATTATTTGTTGTTGAATAGAACCTAATTGACAATGCATTCCTAATTATGCGTTGTTAAACTGAACTCATTTTACAAATTAATAGCGTATTCGTAGTTATGCGCTGTTAAATTAACATTTATATAACTGGAAAATATTTATACAACATGAATTTACGTAAATTAACATGAAGTTGTCATGAAGTAGATTATTATTATATAATTGTGTTTATTAATACGAAACTGGATAAAATATTAAACATTACATTTTGTTAATTTGTTTTTGTATTTATTAAATATTGATAATTTGTTTATTGTGTTTATTAATAAGGAACAATGCAAAAGTATTAAAGAGAATAATCATCCACATAATTAACAAAAAAACATAAATCAACATCCAAAATAATTGTTTTATTATTCATTCAGAGACATAAAATACATTCTAATGAACTAAATAATTTGGTACATGCGAATATAATGAACTAAATAATTTGGCAGATGAAGAATACAATGAAAATAATATCAATGAAGTAAATAATTTTTTCCTCGACTCCTCTATACAATACTTCATTGATCTGAGACCGTTTTGAAAAATGAAAGAGCTGAATGAATTAAATAATTCATTAATCTGGGCCATTTTTCTTCTACACAAATCTTGTATAACAGTTCATTGATTTCCTTTTAAAATCTCGGTCCTTCTGTCGTGAAGGAAATCAATGAACTTAAGGAATTGTTGCAGATGATGAAGAAAAATAATTCATTGATCCCATTTTTCCTTTTATTTCGGTTCAATTGAAAGAGATCAATGAATTAAATCTTCATCTCACGCAAATCTTGTATAACAGCCACTTTCCTTCTGAAATCTGGGACCGATTTAAAAATTGAAAGAACACAATGAACTAAAGTCAATACTTTACAAATTAATCTTGTCCACAATTGCAAATGAAATCAATTGAAGATGAAGAAAAATAATTTATTCATCCCCTTTTCCTTTTATTTCCTTTCAATTGCAAATGAAGGAGATTAATCAACTAAATCTTCATCTCATGCAAATCTTGTATAACAGTCACCTTCCTTTTGAAATCTGGGGTCCTTTTGCAAAATCAAAAGTTGTTAAATCCTTTTGCAAAATCAAAAGTTGTTAAAGACCTCCTTGACATGATTCTGAAACAAAAACACAAGTTTTTCCTCGACTCCTCTATACAAATCTGGGTGTTTTTTCTCTTTTTCACTCTTTGCAATATTGCTCTATTTTTTACTACTTTGTATTTTGTTCCTCCTATCTTCATGAACATACTCTTATAGAAACACATACTCTTAGGCTCTTAGCTTACTGATGAAATAGAACATTGAGTGAACCACAATATTTATAGAACAACCATTAATATTTCAACAAACGAAAAGACGTATAACAACTCAACCATTAATATTTCAACAAGCAAGAAACGCATAATCACTCAACCATTAATATTTCAGCAAACAAAGAGACACATAAATACTCCACCATTAATTTCTCGGACGCTTAAAAAGTCGTAAAACATCAACATCGCATAATTAAGCAAGTGCGGTTACTATGTCATCTTCAACAGCGCTTCCTTAAATATGCGTTGTTGCATATATTTACATCAACAACGCTTTCTATCAAATGCGCTGTTAAAAATAAATCATTCAAGTCAGCGTTAACGTTACTGATGTTCAACAGCGTATTGTCAAGAATGCGCTGTTGAAGTTACACAAATTGACAGCGTCTGCTTTATTATGCGCTGTTGATGTTCTTCCGCCTCATTTTTAACAGCATCGTTCAAAATTGCACTCTTGAATGATCGTTGTTTATTACAATATTTGGCGTAATGATAATTATTTAACCCACAAATAGTTTTATCAAAAAATAACCCTAAATTACATTTTTTTCTTAGAAGAAACTAAGTTTAATAAAAATCTACTACGTAGTGACAATAAACAAAAGTTAAGGCGGCTTAATGAATTGTGTAGGGTCATTTGTCAAATCATAATATTTTGTTATGGACAATTTTAAATATGTTGTACTATCAAGGGAACTTTATCGCAAGGGGTTAAGAATTCTTATAGTTAATTACAAAGATAATTGCAGATCACACTACAATATAGTCTATAATAAATGTTGAGTTTCCTTAATAGAAAATAGAAGCTACCTTTGATTTATTTCATGTTTTCTTTAATTAAAAAATGACAAACACGATCATTTCTCACCAAATTCTTTTACTATAACCACGTCTAAATTTTCTAATAAAAGGAAACAAATAAACTAACTTAATATACATTTTTTTATCATTTATACATATTTTCATCATTTATACAAATTTTATAGAAATATTTTTTTTATAAATTTAATATATTGACAAAGCTGCGCAACGCACATGCATCTTAACTATTTAATATTTAAATGGGATGAAAATATAACATCTTTATCAACAACATGAAGCAAGAACCCACCAACCATAGACAAATTAAATGCAAAACCAACTAACCAAGTTAAGACTAGAATGTGAAGAAAAATTTCATGCTATGTAGTTGAAGAAAATTTCTACCAAGCTTAACATAAGGAAACAAAGCAAAAATCACACATTTCTCAAACTAAATTAATAAAAGTATAGAATAAATAAAAAATATTAAACAATTATTTATTACAATCAATTCATGTGAGCAATACTTATTTGGAAGGGACAACTACAAACTCCAAAAAAAATTAGTTCCTTAATCAAAAATATGATCCTTAGTAGTACCAAAAAAATATTTTTTTGTGATTTGTATAAGGAAATGTAAAGAGTAATACATTTGGAGGCAGCTGAATATGGGGAATGTTCTCAAGGACATATTGTTAATTATATCACTTTCGTGCCATTAATTTCGACAATGAACTTTACTAATATTTATGACTGCTTGAAATAAATATTAAATACAATAATCACAACAATTGATTATGCATATTAGTGAATATAAGGCCAACACGTACATTAGATTTTCTTTCCTTTGTATTGTTCCCACTAGGTAAGCATCGAGGAAATTTCCTAGAGCTGCACAACATTTAATGAAATTTTCTATCACTTTTTTTGTCTTCATATAATTGTCTTGCTTTAATTTGCATTCAATTCAACTTCACTTAATGAGTTACTCTTGCAACAATATTGATAATGATGTCAAATATTTCTTTATTGTTAATCCTAATCAATTATATACAGACTCGAGTACTGGCCCATTAATCTGACCAACTCAATAAAACTTAATGCAAAAAAAAAGGGTTAACTTAGGCCATTTTTAATCCTAATTCACTTTGTTTAAGTATACTAGGACCAATTAATCTATGATTTACATACCCCACACGAATCTGGAAATACAAAGCTTCAATGGTGAACCACTACGTTCGTAGTTCCTCCACAACCATCTTAGCCATTCATGAACTAGTTCCCTCATCAAATTTGAGACCTAGACATATATTTAAAATCCATTAGATCTATCATTTTTTTGTGCCAACCATCTAGGAAACTCAATTTCGTCTTAAAGTGTAATACTTATGTATTGTGAGTAAAAAATTATATAATATTCATTATTTATTTACGTTACTTATTTTTAAGAATCAATTATAATTAAATAAAAATGAAAAATAATATATTTATAATATAAAATTTTTGCCCATGTCATTGTATATATATTTCTCTCTTTGTCGTGACACATCAAGGTGTGACCTAGTGCCAAGAAGCACCACATCCCAGGGCTAATATATTGGAACTTTAATATCTTTACTTTATTTTTAATGTTTGTCTGAATTAACTATGAAACCTTTTTAAATTAATAATAATAGTTTTGCTTTGCATAGTTTGTCAATCATCTACTTATTTATCTTCCTATCCAATCACTCATTTTCTTTCAGTGCCACCAAACGTTTTCTTTTCTTTACATTATTTTTCTCTCTTTTTAATTGTTTCTTCTTCATAAGCTTCACCGAAGCTTCCTTCAACTAGACAACATTAATTATTATTTTTATCATTTTCTTGTCTTCATTTGGTTGGTTGGCTTCAAATTCGGCCTCATTTATGCCATATTCTTGCTTCATCTGTAAAGATAAAAAAATATAATTTAAATTACAACTAATACAAAAACAATTATATAAAGTATATTGCCACGAAAAAAACATTTCAATTTTCAAACATGAATTATATAAAAATTGAATATTTAGTATTTTAAATTAAAATTATGGATCAATAGTTGTTGAAAATAGTATGACATTTACATGCTTTTTTCATGATTATTTGTAAGATTGTGTATTATATTTGTTAATTCATTTAACTTTACCAAGTAAATATAACTTTTTTGGGTTAGCTTGGGGTGGTCGGGTTACTTTTAGCAATCCTATTTTTTTATCGGCTTGGGAATCTATTTGATGAGATGGATTCCTCTTCAGTACAGGGAATATAAGATAGAATAATTCTTTAAAATATTTAATTTTAAAAAATAAAAATTTAGATTCATGAAATTTTATTTTTGTTATGTGTATGAATCTAACCTATGTATTGGCATCTTCAATACTGGAAGGAAGCCATACTCATTTTTGACACAATTTCCAAGTTTTTGAAAAATTATGGAACCAAATAAATCGAGAGGGTTATTTTGGTTGAGGATATATACTATAGTCATTCATACATTTCCTTAACCCTTGAGAATGAAAATAATAAGTTTCATTGGTGAATCTCAACATCCATCAAGCGCCTCCACGCCAAATATATTAAAACTACTTAAAACTAAGCTGCACTAAACTTCCACTAGCTCAGCCACCCCCAAATTAGTGTAATAACGTATAATATATATAGGATTTAATATGTATACATTAACAGTGTAAGTGTTTTTTATACTGTCACTAAATCATCCACCATTGATTTGTTAATTATCATTGACTCTTAAAAAAAATACAAATCAATAATAGATGATATGCTGATAGTGTATAGATTTTAAACTCATATATATAACACAATCCAAAAGTGTATCAATTATATATTTAGGGAAAAAGTGCAAGGACCACAAGTTAAAAATTAAGGATGTTGTTGAGTGTGGGATTTGGTGGACATGTGTGGAGGGTGATGGATTGTCTAATTGGGTTAGATACTTGGGGGAAATATATATCACAAAAGTAATTTGACTATTTTATTACATCTTTAGAGTAACTTTTTGGTTTATTATTAAATAAGTCGTACTTCATGTGCATGATTTCTATGTTTATACTTTTATATGATAGAGTTAATATTTTTATATAGATAATTTTTAAACTTATTGTCACAATCCGCAATTTTACATTTTTTTTTTAAATCATGGTTCTTAATCACAATTTTCATTCTTTTATTTTTAGTTACTTAAATAAATAAACTGGTCATTATATATTAATAACAAATTTACTCAATAATCACTAATCAAATGGTAGTGTTTTAAATACTAGAGTAGAGATATATGATTCAACACCTACAACAATAACCACTACACAGTAAAACTATTACTAATGTACAAAGTTCAATTTATTTATTTAAAAACATCGTAACTAAAAATAAAAAGTAACAAAAATGTTGTTAGCAAATAGAATATTTGTAGGAGGAAAGAGAATGAATGAAATCTTCCCTATGAAATACTATTTTAAAAAATAAATATAAAAAAGTAAAATTATGAATTTTAGCCACAAGTAGTTTAAAAAGATAAAGAAGTGACGCCTCTACGGGTTTAAATGTAGAAATCGTATATATAAAATATTACTTCTCTAAAAAGTACACTATTTTTTGTAATAAATTAGAAAGTTATACCAAAAGTATAATAAAATAGTCCAACTATTTATAACCGTAAATTTCCTTACAATGCTATATAGGCTTGTATAGAACTGAGAATAGAATGAGCTCTTGTAATATCATCTGATTTTCTTTTGTTCTGAATCAAATCATTTTATTTTTAAAATTATTGGCATTATTTGAAAACAACTATTTTTAGCTATTGCATGGTTTACCTATTCTACACTTTTTGGGACTGTCTTATTATAATTATTTTGTGATCTTATATCCTGTTTTCTCCCAACTATTTTTAGTTACCTTTGAAAGTGTTTTCTTTGATGGAAACCGTCGGAGAGGGTACTTAAACAATACTATTTCAGTATATAAAACATGACACAGAAACAGTACGATTTCATATAAAACATGACCTACTTTTTATTCATACAATTAAATCCTCCTTCACACGTACATAATAGACTCATATAGCCATATGGGCTTGTTTATGTCACCATTGCCAGAATACTATATTTGATATCAAGAAAGATGGCTCAATGCACCGGACTCTTATCTAATTGAGTTTGAGGAAAATAGATGTATACAACTTTGGATAGATTGTATCTCCAGGATGTGAACCTGTAACTGAATTTGATATCATATTAATGATAATGAATGTAGAAGGTGGCCACAGTAATCAATGCTTGGCATTATTATTTAATGATGATCATGATTATTCAATACATTCATTAACCCAACATATTGAGGATAGAATTTATAATACAGCAACTACTCTGACCCTATCAACTTGGGGAGTTAAATGAGGATTTTGTGGCTGAGCCAGTGCAAAAATTGTAAGCAGAACTATCATGTGTTGTAATTGGATGTATGGCTGATGAAACATTGCTATTATTAAGGAAGTATCCTGAAGATGCAGCATTAGATAACAACCTCCCTGATGCAATGTTGATATTGCTGCAAAGTTGCCTTGTACCCAAGTTTGAGAATCTTTGCAATGGAACATTTCCTAGCCCATTCTTCTCCTGATATTCAGAGATGATATAAGATTCTAAAGATAAATGTTTTTGGTATAATTTTGATTATGTTAATCAAGTACATGCATACACCACTTGTGTGAATTTATAGTTATTATAAAGAGAAAATATGTTACACGGATAGTGTATAAGTTTTATATATTGTTACTATATAATTTACCGTTTATATTTTATCATCGTTGACTCTTCAGAAAAAATAAAGTAATGCAATTGAATGATGAATTATATATTAACTGTGTATAAATCTTTATATTGACAATGCATAAATATTAAACTCTATTTTAAAATTCAACTATTTATAAACTATGCATAATGGAGGACAAAAGTGGTAATTTTCTCCTTTTTCAAAGTGAAAACTTTTTAACACTGCAATAAGAAGGAAAAGAAAGACTGATACCTTTGTTTCCCTTTGTTGGGTTATCTCAGGAGCTATATATCCAAAGGATAACTGTCCCGCAGAATCATTAACCCTCTGTTGTTTAGAATAAGATGGAGAAATTCCTAGGCTCAAATCAAGATTATGACAAGTGCCTGCATTAATTATTAATGAGACAGTGTTCTATCTTTTTGTCACACATGATAAGAAAACTAGAAGAGAAAGAAAAGCATAAAGAAAAAAATTCTGAGCAAGCCAAAAGAGGTAGTCATAAAGTAGTTCAATGAGGTGAAGGGTTTAAGGAAAAGAATAAAAGAGGTTATGAGTTTGAATCTCACCTAAAATAAAACTACTAACATACTAATATTTTTTGGATAAATAAAAAGTGAGCAAGCCAAACACCACTTTATACCTCCTTTGCTATAATTTGCAATTATCTCTCCATTATAGATAGGCTTGAGGTTGGTCGACACTAGTCTATCATCACACTTGATGGGTTGCTTTTGACAAAATCTGTATGCAAAAAATGTAATATACAAAAATCTCCATTAGATTAAACTCCTTTTATCATATGTTACTCTATGCTATGTACATAAATTTATTATGATCCTATAGAATAACTGCCAAATTTTAATTTTGTAATATTTATTTTTAATTCAAAAAACTTAGGTGCCACATGTCATTCTTACTAGAATAGAATGCAAAAAGAACTTATCCATGTTCCATGCTAGGAAATGTTGATAAGAAAGTATGAGTTATGTGTACACATTTACATAAAAATATACCATATGACTGAAATTTAAAATAAGATTTATTGCTTGAAACAATATTTATGACCTTGTGCCAACAAAAGTGCCCATTTTTGCATCTCCTTGACCAAATTTGTGAAGAGCTAATAAACGTCTATATGCTGAAGTTGCCCTTGAAATTCCATACATTTGTCGACGAAGTAGAAGAACAAATTCTTCCTTACTCAAATTATTCATCTACATCACAATCAAATAATATATTCCTATGAATTAAATCCACATAAAATAATAGATTCACATAGAAATATGTTAGGATTGTTCAACTTTTTTTGTTTTCCTCCCTCTATTACCTGCTTCATATCCTCATCATAATCACTCAAATCAAAGTTTATATCTGCATCAACTCCACTAAACTTAATTGCAGCCTTATCATAAGCTCTGTATAGATAAGAACATCAAGCTTTTTCAATAAAAATATCATGGAAATTTAAACAAAAAATATAGATGCATTCAAAAGAGTAGTCCCCACCTTGCTGCAGCATGAGCAGTGTCAAATCCACCTAACAAAATTATCAATTTATCAATCAAAAGGGACCAAAAAGAGACAGAAAAAACAGCCACTTAAATAGGTTCCGACCAAGGATTTAATCAAAGGAAAATGCTACAAGGTGCATGTCACATTCCAATATGGGGTTGTATAACAGAATCATGTGTACAAAATAACATGGTCGGATAAATATAATAGTGAAAATTTTGCAAACTGAAAATGATATGTGCATAGTATGTGAGAGTGGGATTATTCTTAAATCAAAACAACACCAACCAAAAAAAGTAGATATCTACTCACCCAAATAAACTTGCTTCCCACAATCCCTGCAGTCACAATCAGAATCAGGAATTCAATGAAGTGAGACCCACAAACAAATTTCAACACCAAAAAAATTTAATAGGGTGATGCATGTTTTTTCAAAGAGTAATTCAATATCCTCCTAACAAATTAGTCGTAAAAATTCATTAACTTGGTAATACCACAAAAACATGTAATTTTATATAGTCGGCAGAAATTTTTAGTTAAATATATTAGGAGGATATATTATTTTACATTTCTTAAAACATATTACATACTAGTGTTTTAAATTGCAGTTATGGTTAGGGCAAACTCCTGAAACCGTAACATTACGACCACAATTACGGTTACGAAATGCAATTTAAAACACTAAATTAGCCTCTAACTGTAAGACGTACCATATATGTGACTCCCATCTACCAGTCCTGCGGTAAAAGGTTACACCCCGGAACTGTGAGCTTCTAGACCTTGGTCCTCTCCTTCCTTTCTTGATTTGAGGTTGCTTCTGATGCAAGGTTTTCAGTTCATTTTGTCCATTGTGTTCAGCAAAGGACAGGTTCAACCATTCAGTTTTTCTCTTGTTCATATCAGAAACTCTTCCTCCTCTATCTGCAGTCACAGGGAAAAGGGTCATAGTAACTCTCTCTTGCTCTTGTGCTATGTTTTCCACTCCCTTGTTCCTTTCATTTCCATCTGTTCTTTTCTTCATTATATCAAAAATGAAGGGTGAAGAATTGTTTGAGGAATCTTCCTCCATAGGATTAATCACAATTGAGGATTTGGATGCCCCAGAATGTGATATTTTGGATGGAAAACTTTGAAGTTGCACCAACTCTTTAGAACAAGTTGAGTTACTATCAATATGGATAATGTCATAATTGAGATCAAACATAGCCATGTTTTGAAAAGCTCAGTTTTATCAGCTTATGCTTCTCAAATAATATCCTTTTAATGTAAAATCATGTACTTGTGCATAGAAAATTAAACACTTTTTTAAACTAAACTAGGAGTTAAAAAAATAATATTTATGCTCCTTTTAAAGGTTAGGTATAGCAGAAGAAGATATAGTAAATTATGGTGAAGGTAGAGGAAGAGTACACAAAAAACAATGCAGAAAAAGAGAAGAATAGAAACTTGTCCTAGGACAAAAGGACTTGGATTGAAATATATTGGTAAGTGCCAAGTGTGAGAACATAATATGCACATGCTGTTTATATATAGATACGGGATAGGTAGATGACATGGAATCACTCCATGCATAAACTTAAAGATGGATAATTTGTAATCATAAATGTTCGAAACTAAAGTAACCATATGGATAAAAATAGTTGAAAACTAGATATTATTAATAATCGACAAATTAATGTATTAAATGTAATTGATTTGTTCAATATTATTAATACCCTATTGGTTATTAAAATGGTCAAAGTAATAATATAGTGGTATAGTGTTTCAACATGTGATTTAATAATTAAACCACATATCTAGTTAAATTAAAAAACCCAACATCATTTTACTTGTTTCTATGTCTTTGATTTTCCCCCTTTTCCCACACCAACCATTTTTAGGGTTTCTTTTCATTCAACGGTATGCACAATTTCATCATCAATCCAAGATATTCACTTTTCATTCCTCCAATTACTTATTATTCATCCAACTATTTCTCTTCTCTCATCTTCCCTTTTTTTTCTTTATTTGATTTCACTTCCTAGTTTTTGTATTATTTTACTAGTATCGAATTTTAGAATTACTATCTTCGATCGCATCCTGTTTGTGAACTTCCTAAACTGCTTCAAAGTCTGAAGCAACTGGCCGCTACACTCATATTCCGACCAATTCATCAGTTTTGATCAAAATCGATCGGTTTGGCTCAGTTTCCACCAGTTTTATTGTTTACCTGGTACAACAATCATTTTGTACCTGTTAGAGGTCCCGTTCACCAGTTTTCTAGTTGAATCGGTCGATCCGGTCCAGTTTTAACATCATTGGTCATTTGTTAGACAAATCATTAAAAACATGTTCTATTTCTTTTGATTTTTCCAAATTTTCCTATCTTAATCATGGAATATTAATATATAATAATTATTATGTAAGTCTATGAACCGTTTAGTAATTTTCAAAGAGTTGCCAAAATGTAAATTTGTAATTAGGTTCATAAATATTAAAATCATTTGTAATTGGATCCTCGAAATTTACTATTATAATTATATCACTAAACTTTAAATTATTTATAATTTGGTCCTAAAAATCCTCTTTTTTAACTGAAATAATAATAATAATGATAATAATAATAAACGTGCTTAATTTATTCTATGCCAACTAATATTGGTTTTTTGTATTTTGTTTCAATGTAGTACATGTTCTTTTTTGTCTTCTACAAAACAAATATGTTTTTTCTCTTTTGCATTAGTTTTTATTAATTATTCTAGTGAACAAATATTTTGAACAATGATGATTAATGTATAACAATAATTGTGTATTTTATTTTTCTTAATCAACCTCTCTTTGTAATTATTTATAGCAATATATTATATTATTATTATACATTATTATTATTATTATTATATATTATTTATAAAGGAAAGCTTCTCTGTAGTTATTTGGAAATATTATTTAATATTGATAATATTATTTAATTATTAGTCTTTTAAGGTTGGAAACTTTTTGGTTGGTTGCGTTAGAGTGCCAATGATTAGCTAGCAACTCACCAAAGTTCTTCAAACTTTTATGGTCATGTTGAACCAACAACTAACTATTTACCACTTGTTAAGAAATTGGGGTAACTTGAAAGATTTGCAAATTATAGACTTTAGAAAAATGAGAACACAATAATTATACTAATATCACATCTTGACTTAAAATTTAAGATATATAATAGTCTTATATAAGCCCACATTCAATTGGTAGAGTATATGTAAAATTATGTGTAAAAATCATGAATCCATGTAACCTATATTATGTTATGTGGAGTGTAATTTTTCAACCAATTGCTCAGCCGAGTTATTTTATTCTAGATAGAAATGATAGCATTATATCCTTTGTAATGTATTTTTTTCATCATATGGACTTCATTTAAAAAAAGAGTAAACCTTAAGGCAGTGAAAAAAATTGACATCTTACATTTGGATGTCATTTTTAAATAAAATAATTAATATATTTCTTAAAGAAAATATTGAAATATATATATATATTAGGTTATTTTCGTTTCACTTGTGGAGTATTTATCGGTCTAATAAGTTAATTTCTTTTTCTTTCTTTTATCTACGTTAATGGTGTTTCCTCAAATAATTTTTTAAATTTAATATCTAAATTTGATTAATCTATTTACATAAATATTTATTTTCTAAATTTTGACAAATTGACTTACCAATACACCCTAATAAAATATATTAATTTAATAGTGTAAAACCTCACTAGAACCTTAGATCAATAAAAAAAGTGAAGAGTATAATTTTAAAAGCAGTATTTATTTGAAAAGACAATCACATACTCCAAAATAGATATTAATTATTTACTTATACTCAGAGTAAGAAAAGACCGGAACATAAGACAAGTAAGATTTTTCTAACCCATATTCCAAGACAACATAAAAGGAATAGGATATAAACGAAAAAAGAAAAGAAGAATGAAGCATCTCAGCCCCCATTATTTAACCACTGAAACTGTGACGTAGCTGGTCGGAAACCCATTTAACATTAGCAATTATTGGTGCATCATTTAGCTCTTCATAAAATTTGGGGGCTAATATGCCCAAAATTAATGACCAAAATAATTGGCATGGTTCTGCCACGCTTAACCTCTGCTATAATTGAAAGAGAGAAAAATATATTATATGGACTAAATTATCTATCTTTCATGTTTTATAATCATTGGCTTAATACAAATTAGTAGACAATATATTAATTATGTATAAATCTTTATGTACAGTATATAATCTTATAGGTGAGCATGGGTTGGACTGACACGAGTTAAGGCTTGTCTTACCTGGTCCTAAATGTTGGTCGGATTATTTTTTGAACTTGGACTCGATGCTAGACCTGAAGCTAACTTGACCCTAAATATCGTTTGGGTCAACCTTTAAACTCGACACTGACCCTAAACCGGACTAAATATAATGCATACTCATTTTAGATAAAATCTTTTCAATATTTTTTATTATTATAAATATGTAATTTGACATATAAAATGATATTTGTATATATGATTAATCATGTATATATGAAGAAAAAAATTAGAGAATCAATTATACTTTCGACCAAAAAGATGACATTACTATGTATACATTTGAATAGAGACCAAACCCGATGAGACACGACCATATTCGGGTCCGATTATGATTGGGCCGTACTGAGTGAGCAGGTAGGATCAGGTCTTGCTCACCCTAGTATATATATAACACTCTAGTTTTTTGGTACTACCAAGGATATTTCCTCACATTTTTGGGTTCGTAATTGTCTCTCCCAACAAGTGTCGTTCCCAAGAATTGAACTTTCGACCTTTGGGATCCAATGTAACCTTAAACCACTAAACCAACACATTAGTATATTACACTTTAGTTGAAGAGGCTTTTAATATTTCTACTTAAAATTGTACAAAAGTTAGATAGCATATGGGTGTGCTAACATTTACTCCCTCCATTCATTAATACTCAATGACAAGATGAGTAATTAAAATATGAATACCCCGGTCCCAAATTTATTCCTCCCCGTTCATTAATACTATATGACAATATGAATTAATTAAAATACGAATACTCAGGACAAATTATTTATGTTGTCATTTTAGGTTATCAAGGTATATTGCCTACTTTTTTTATGCATTTATTACATTAATATATTACGATAATGGTGATTATGAATTGTTCAGTATAATTTAGTCCAAATATATTATCTTATGTATATTCCACAATTGTGCTAATCTGTGTGCACTGGGCTTAAGCGAGGGTTAAATTGGGAGTGATTGATAAAATGTAAGAATATTTATTGACTAATTTTCCCATTCTTTTCTAAGTGTCACTTTTGCAACAAAAATCATTATCACTATTGTTTAAAAGTTTAAAAAATATTAATTATTTCTTTCTCGATTACATTTCAACCCATATTATTGTGGAGGGTAAAATACTTGTGGAGTAAAATGAGGAGATGAATATAAAATGTATAATAGGGAAACTAACAATTTAATTAAAAATAGAAATTCAAAGTTTTCCTTAATTTGAGTAAAAAAACATAAGACACACTTACAAATAAATGGATAGAGTTAACCATCATATATTCCAAATTGTTGGAATCCTTCTTAATTGATGTGGAAGCAATACCAATGAATTTCGATAGATGAATCATTGAGTACATTCAATGATGGCTATTCCAAAGTCTTGGAATTATTCCTTGACTCTTGAGAATTATGTAGTCTACCTTAGAAAGTTAGAGTAGCACTTTTCAAAGTGTCTTGAAAAATATGACAACATTTAATCATCCAGTATGTCTTTATGATGGAGTCTTCCTCCCCTTCACTATATATAGAGGACTTGCGAGAAAGAGATACAACACAAGCAAGTGAGAAAGAACAACATAGAGGGAAAGTGAGAGAGTTTATATCCACATAGTGTGAGATTTGTATTCCTAGTGAGATACTAGATAGAGTTTGTATTTCCATCATTTTTGGGTGAGATTGAGTGCTATCCTCTTTGTAAGAGAGGGTCAAATATTGTAATCATACTTTCTATAGTGGAGATATTTTCTGGACTAGATCACGTGGTTGTTTCCTTCTCACATTGAGGAGTTTTTTCCACATTAAAATCCTCCGTGTTATTCTTCTATTCTTCTATTCTTCTATATTTTCTTTGTACACTTGCTGCTTCCGCAAGTGCCTATTTTGCAATATATAGAGGAGGGAAATTGGTTTTGAATTTCCCGACAGTGGTATTAGAGCTCTCAGGTTCATTTAGGGAGCGTAGCTTGTGTAGTCCAAGATGGAAAGAGCCACTAATATCTCATTTGATGAAGATATGTTTAAATTAACAACTGACAACTATTCATATTTGAAGCCCATGATGGAGGATCATTTATATTGCAAGGATATGCATGAGCCTATTTCTTGTAAAGGCAAACTAGAAGATAAGGGTGATAGAGATTGTCAGCTTTCGAATCGAAAATATGTTGCAATGATTCGAAAGTATATTGATAGAAGTTTATTTGAGCATGTGTCCACATAAACAAATGCTTATGAGTTATGGTCGAAACTTGAATATATGAATCAAAAGAAAACTCCTAGAAATAAAACATCTCTTGTCAGAAGGCTGGTGAAACTCGACTACAGAGATGGTCAGAGCATGATAGAGGACTTGAATTCATTCAAGGGTCTTGTCAATCAATTGAAAAAGATAGATATAAAGATAGATGATGAGCTCCAAGTACTTATGCTACTGAGTTTGTTGCATGAAAGCTGTGATACATTGGTAGTCACGCTCAGCAACTCAGTCCCTGATGGGAAGGTCTCAATGGATACTGTATTAGATATCTATTGAATGAAAAATCTCAAAGAAAAGAACGGAGTACATCCTTCCTATGACACCCTTCCTAGTGCAAAATTAAATTTTATATACAAGAACGTCGACCACGATCTTGATTAATTACACCTCGGATCTTGAAAATAGGACATAGTTTTTTTTTTCTTTTTCTAGTATTCATCAAAATATAATATAAGTAGGTTATGTATAGATATGTTTCAATAACAACATTCATGGATACATGGTTCCAAAATATAGTACAAGTCATCATCTATATAAGTTCATCACCAACATATCCACATAAGTACTAATATCGTAAATATATACATATAAGGAACAAAACATCCTGATCCCTAGGTGTACATTGTGCTATCTATACCACAAAATACTATACGTCAATGTTATACATATCCAGACGATTATTGCATCAGTCTCACCTCCTCACACTACTGCCCTCCTGCACTGCCCTCCTGCACTACCCTCCTCCGAGCCCTCCTTTGGATCATCCTCATCACTAGAAATTTATATCACACCATTTCCAGTAATAGGCTTGACGGGTAAGGGGGAGTACTCTGATGAAGGAGATGACTAGAACCTCTCCCCGAGACCACGAGCATCAACCCTGTCACCGCGGTTCCGTCTGCGCACCCTATGAGAAGGAGATCCCGGAGCGCACTCTGGAGTTTCCCTCACTGTGGGGGCGGATGAATCTGAGTGACTCCTCGAAGGTGAGAGGCACCAACAACACTAAAATAATGAAATCCCCTGAGTCGACTCCCATGGACCACTGATGGTCCTGTATTGGTACATCTCACCAAAGGTATCGAGACGACTCGTGATAGCTCAACCCTATGACTGAAGTGATGGGAGGAACCAGAAGAAAAACGAAGAGGACTGGTAGGAGGATGAACATATCTGACAGGAGTAGGAGGAGGTATCGGTCGTAACTCATAGCCGTCTAGAATGTGCATAACATATACCGCTGGCACGATAGAGCGGTTGGGGAACCATGGTGAATGGGTGCTGTGAACGTCTACGTCTCCCCGAAATACTGCTCGATACCTGCCAACCTCAACCTCTCCACGAGGGAGAGGCACTATCTGGGGGGATCCACGAAGGAAGGCCTAGAATCCATCACTACCTGTAAGAGTGAGTTGGAGAGTAAGTATCTACATATACACATGCACATTAATATAATATAAATGTATTAAAAATATTAAATAGAAGTCTACAATAATCACATGTTTATCACAATCGTATCAATGTTCAATGATGTCACGATGGATACATCATTTTTCTTTTTTCTTCTTCTTGAAATCGACTACAAGATGAATGCATGGAGAATTAGACTCTTAATAGGTCTTAATGCAATGAAAACATCAAGGGTACCGACACTGGTCCGAATTGACTAGTGCCATGTTGTTCTTAGAAAGCACACAAGATAAATACCGCGTTGTGCCCAACATAGGTGACTCATTGGCTAAATACCATGCACTCGGTAGCGTCGGAAACCCTCTGGTCGGCAAGGATATCCATCGAATCATCCTGAACACGATACCTTCAAGGGGGTGTTAGAGGTCACCATAATTATCGCAAAGAGTTCCGTCGGCTCAAGGGAGCTACCCCTTCCCATAATAGCTCAACCTTTACCCATAGTGTCCCCTCAACCAAGTCACACAGACAAGGTACCCCTCTGGGTTCTCAACACCTTTGACAATGTTGTGTCTTCCCATATACTATACCGTGCATAAATCGGTACAATCGTATGGATGCACCATACACGTTATAAGTATAACTTTGGATTCGATTTCTTTAATACTTTTGAAATCATTGGGCAATCATCACATGTCAAAGTTTGAAATTTAATATGAAAACTTTTTCGATTTAGGAAGGAGACTTATTTTCGTAAAATTTTCAAGTGTATACTTTGCACTAAAAGAGAAGTCATCCAACCGCTAGTTTAAGAATATGATTTTTCATATGATATTATTTTTTCTATGTTTTAAAAAATTGAAGTTCCTTTTCAATCCCTTCTTCGAATCCAAATTTATACGACAATGCTCACGATTATGTCATGCTGAAGAGATATGCAATGGTTCACTATTTTAATCATTATAACATGCTTCCGTTATTGAATACAACAACATATACATTTCAGGAATTAGACAAGTCAACTAATAGTACACAATGCATAATTCCAAAATCAATACTCAAACAATTTCAGTCAAAAAGTTAGTTTCTTCGTTAGACGAACTCCTAAGCCTCGATACTCAGTAGTTCGTGGCCACAGTTGTAGTATTCGACTAAAATGTTTCGGGCCTGACTTAGAGATGCACAAATATCTTTGGCATCGGTTCTAAGCCCGTATATATTAAAATACTTCCCTCCATACTTTTACCTTCCATGGTCCTATTAATCTCTTGTAGCAACTTCCTTGATTGTCGAGTACCTGATTATATCTTAAATGATTAATTATGATATTTCGATTTTAGAACTCCTTAAGGATTTGTCCTGATAATCTCTAGACAATGTGAACATATCCACACATTTATTAGAATATATTTAGAGTCTTAATTAGGCACGATAGAAGACTCACATGCTGATTTGACTTAGAAGCTCACAATTAACTCAAAAAGCTTCGATTCTTTCTAGAATGAGTACCGGAACTCGATAACTCAAGATATATATGAATATGATTTATATGAGATTAAAATTTAACATATTTCAGTTTAGTTCAATAAGATTTAAACTTCAAAGGTTTCCAAGAGGTCATTGATTTCGGTTTAGGGTTTTCGGCGAGGTAAATGACCTCTCGTTGTCGTAGAACACATAGAAGTGTGCTATAACTCTCCGAGAGGATATTAGAATCATTATAAATGAAATTAGGATGTGGTATATGAGATATAAGATTATTCCTAGGCCATTCAAGACATTACTAAAGAGTATTAGGGTCCTTAAGTTGAAACCAGGGACATTAGCGACGTTTGGGTTTCCCGATTGCCACATGACTCCTTGATAAGCTTTGAAACCCTAAGACATTACTAAAGAGCCTAACTTTGATATTGATGGCCTTGAAGGTATAAGTGGTCCTATGACTAGGGCTAGAGCAAAAAGGGCTCAAAATGCCCTTGGACAACTCATAATGTTGATCCATGATGGTGAGCCAAAGATAGCCCAAGGGGGTCTAAAGATGCTCACTAGCATCTTGGTCCATGGTTCTGACCGAGCCAAGGATGGACCAAGCCATGCGCATGAGGCAAGCCACGGGTTTGACCCAGGCGCCAAAAATGGCCTTGGCATGGAGCCAGATGCATCAGGCGTAAATCCTGACCGAGATAACTCTGACCGAGTTGGGGACTCTGGTGCACTCAGCGTTGCACCAGGCCCTGGGCCAAACTGGCCTGGCCAGGAAATCTGACCGAGGCGCTGATAAGTGCCAAAAGTATACACTTTTCACCATCATTTTATGGCACTTATCCTATGCAAATTGTAGAAAACCAACTTAAACTAACACTTTTTAGGTGAATTTTGCATGATTAAATAAATTGGTTCTTTATTAATTCTTGTCCAAGTTTTCTTTGAGTTTTGTAGGAAATTGAATATTAAAGAATAAATTCAAAGATGGATAAGAATTCAAGCCAAAATTCAAGACAAAAGCTCAAAATTAATTGCTAAGAGTAATCAAGTTAAAGCATGGCATGCTATGTGCTTAATTTGGTTACTTAGTCTTGAAGAAAGGTAGCTTACTTCGTCCTGAAGAAACCTATGTTAAGGTATGCCAAGAAACTTGAAAAAATCAAATGCTTACCTTAACTTAAAGAAAACAGCGCAAAAGTGCTAAGCAACCAACAAAAATCAAGTAACAAACCAAAGGAAAAAAGGTTGCTTCACCATGAAGAAATCAAGCACAAAGCTGTCCAGCCAAATCAAGCACCAAGCACTAGGCCAGGTCAGCCAACCACCAGGCCAAGCCAGCCAAGCACCAAGTACCAGGCCAGGTCAGCTAAGCTGCTAAAACAAGCAGCTTAGCGTGGAACCAGGTACATGCCAGGTCAGCCAGCACCAAGCACCAGGCCAGGCCAGCTAAGCTTCTAAAACAGGCAGCTGAGCGTGGAACCAGTCAGCTGAGCGGCTGAAACATGCAGATGAGCGGGGAACCAGGTCAGCCAAGCTGCTGAAACAGGCAGCTTAGCGGGGAAACAGGTGGGCTAAGCGGCTGGCGTACCAGAAAAATGATTTTTTGGTCAAATCATGGAACATCTTACTTTTTCTTTGCTTAAAGGCCAAGAACATGACCTCATGGATAACATAAGGCTATGAGAAGGAGGAGGAGGTGTCACCATGCATGTAACTTAGCCCACCATAGGGGTCAAGTAGGGGCCAAAATGGC
>NW_017728885.1:338197-338762 GCF_001865875.1 Lupinus angustifolius
TCAATAAAATTACTTGTCTCAAATACTTAACAAATAAACTAAGGAGTAGTTGTACTACTTAGTTTATTTGCCAAGTTAAGCATGCTTTTCTTAAGATCTTACATTCATTACTAATTTAATATTAGAGTTGCCAATGGTTAGGGTGTGACAACCTAATCTCTTTTGTGGCAGTAGTATTGTTTAAGTAATGAATATAAGTGTTCATCAATCTACCATTTTAGGATATACACTAAAAGGAGGATTTCAGACCTTGGTGTTTGGGGTTAACCAAAGTAAAACATAAGAACTTGTCTAAGTAGTTCAAACTCAAAAGAAGATGAGAAATATATTTTCCTTATTCAAAATGATCTTGTCTCCTCAAGAATTTGCGAATATTTAGTTTATTTCTCTTGTTAATTTATTTATGTGCAAATCAAACAACAAAAAAACAATCAAAATATGTTTAAACCATTATTTGTGCTTTGACATGTTTAAACCTTTTAATATACAAAAGTGATGAAGCTAACTTACTAACTTTTATTCCTTGTTATTTACTTTCCGCACTTTAGTTATTCTTTAATACCAA
>NW_017728885.1:338862-346805 GCF_001865875.1 Lupinus angustifolius
ATTGCTTCGATACCATTGTACCGGCGTTAGAATTTATTCTAACAAAGCCGAGATGTGGCAAAGAAGGAATGACTTATTCACATGATTATTAAGAAAGTAAGTTGTAACTGGAATATTCTTGAAACCATTATACGACGTTGGAATTTATTTCAACAAAGTCGAGATGGCGAACAAAGAATAAAACCGAGCTCTCTTACTTACAAAAGGAACATAACGAAAATGAAAGTATTAATTTTTCAACAAATTCACACTGCTCTCAGGACGATTTGTTGAGAGGAGAAAACTCTCAACTAAAATAACCACCGAATAACGCTTTCAACAGGCGCATGCGCCTAGCGTGCCGCATCAAGCACTGGGTGTAGCCTGACCGAGTCAGGCCAAATCAATTTAATTAGTATTGAGAAAATTTAATTTTTATAATAAATGTGTAGGCTAACTTTTGTCCAACACTTAGTTTATTTAATTCAAGTGTGTTTATCATAAATCTGCCCATAAAAATTGACCAGAATGAAAAATGACTTGTGGATGATTAAGTCAAGCCTAAAAGTGTAACCGACACTTTAATGTTTGGACCAACTTATAATATTCATGAACCAAACTCATTCTAACTTAGTCTAATATTATTTGGCAGGTAAATAAAGACTATTGTAGTCGTTGGAGGGAGATTGCTCGAAGGAAATCAAAATATGACCGTGGAGGAGCTTAGTGAAGCATTTATGAGGCTTAAACACCATGTCTGGACCGTTGGAGCTAAATCCATCTGAGCATATTTCATCCAGAGGGATCCTAAGTTAATTTCAGAGATGTTGGAGCAAAGATGCTCGTATGAAATTAGCATATGGTTGTTTGAGACCTTAATTGTGCATTAATGGTGCATTATGCACATGTCCTAGCCGTTGGCAGCCTACCATATTGCACCAACGACATCCTATGCTATTTAGTGCATCCTTAATCAACACTTAGCCGTGGGAATTTCATTCTTTAGCAAAGAAATCCTATGCCAAGTCCAAGTGTACCCGATGAGCATTAAGGAGGCTTAACTACAACAATTGCCATGTGCCAAATTAGAAGAATCCAATGGGGCTCATCAAAGCTTACCCGTGAGCAATAAGGAGTCTTCAAGTCTCATTGATCATATGACTTAATTGTTGAGCCGTGCACTTAAGGAGGAATGGAATCTCATGCTCATCACTATCCAAACCGTGGCAATCAAGCATCATAGGCCAAGTCATTAAGTTTGTCTTTCAATTGTAATAAAGCACACGAAACACACGTGCTCATTTCTTTACTACTCGAATATAGTCTAGTTTAGGAGTAGATTCATTTGGTTTTATGGAATCCAATGTAAATTTACCATGCATTAGTCTTAGTTGCAAACTGTGGGAGCCTAGTGGCTTGCTTATAAATGTAAGTCTTTTGCTATGGAATAAACAAGTTGAAAGTTAAGTTGAATTTCTTGTGAATCAAAAAGGATTATATCCTTGTGAGAGTATTCTGCAAATCTTCTTGGCTGAACCAAGATTAGAAGTTCTTATCAAGAACCAAGTTCTTGTAGCGAGCATCACTTTGGCTTATCAACACCTCAAGTGTTGTGGCGCCTTCACGTCAAATCTTTTCCATCTTCTTTTATCCAATTTCAATACATTTCCGCTTCTTACTCTCAAGAGCTCTACTCAACCGTGAGCTTAGGCCAAGTACCAACCAAGATAGATCGTTCAAGAGCCTTTTCACCAAGAGGTTCACATCACCTAAGATTTTCATGAATCACACCTAAACATCACTAAAATAGAATGCTACCAAAAATAAAACCTCATACATGTGATCAAATCTAACTTCAAAGACTTACACAGAATCTACAACACTAAAATCACTCTTTTTAACTAACATCCTAGCCTTTGAACATGATGAAGTGTGAGTAGGGTTTTGGAACCCATCCACCACGACTTTTCCAGCAACAAAACAACCTAAACAACACCTTAACAACATGAAATTATAAGATAACAACATGCATGTCATTTTCTAATCCACCTAAGAACACAATTTCACAACCTAGCCACTTTGCATGAATTTATCAACTCCCTTAGGGCTGGAACTTTAAAACTGAATTTAGAGGATTTGAATGGAGTAATTTCAGTGATTAGAGTTTAAAAATGAATTCCCCACACCCCAAAATAGTTGAGTAGCACCTTGGAAAGAATTTAAAGAGAAGAGTAGAGAGTTTATAACACCCTAAACAAACTAACACTTTCACTTAGAACATAAATGTTTATGAGGTGAATTTAACTAAGATAAACCATTAGATTGGAAAACAAAGAATATAACTATGACTATCATACCTTAGAGATATGTTACAGTGATTTTCATGTAAGCTTAGAGTGAAAGAAATGGAGGTTACCCCTCCTCCCTTGGCGCCGACATAAAGAATGGGTGGAGAAGAAGAAAATAAGTTGTGTGTGTTGGTGGAAATGACGTGAGTTCAGCCCTTGGTGCTTTATATATATGGAGAGAAGTTTTGAGGTGGGTCATTAAGTGATGTGAACCGGAATGAACCTAAGGATGAGTTGAGGAATATAGGTGGGCTCATGACAAGGGCAAGGGCCAAACAAGTGAACAATGCACTTAGCCTACTCATTCAAGACATAAAAGGAACTTTCTTAAGCTCAAACCAAGGGAGTCAACTTTTTCATTACATCACTTAACATGTGGGACAACATGGGGTAAATAATCCCCAACCCTTTTAATAGGGCACGACCATGCACTCAAATGGCTAGGACACATTTATGTTGTCCTAAAATATTTTCATTCAGCATAAATGCATTCCTTGAAAGGCATTCAATATGGTCAAATAACTTGGACAATTTCGTGCAAGCATTCATCAAGATTGTAAAGTTGGTCGTCCATTTTAATTATGCCATCCAAGTCAAAGCTCCATTTCAAACATGTTTCAAAGGAGAGTTGCCGTCCAAATTGAATTTCCAAATTCAAAGAGTTGTCGTCCAAATTGAATCCAAGCATGAATTCAACTCAAGAAGAGTTGTGCCTCCTTAATGGAGCCGTCCAAAACTTGTCAAACATGAATTTAAATCAAGAAAAAATTGTGCCGTCCAAATTGAATGTTGTCGTCCAAATTGAATCCAAGCATGAATTCAAATCAAGAAGAGTTGTGCCTCCTTAATTGAGCCGTCCACACTTTGGACTCAATCATAAATTCCTTCATGAAAAATTAACTTGCCGTCCATATTCACTCAAGGTGTTTCGTGCAATCACATTGAATTATGCAAATTAACTCATGAAGACTTCAACTTCAAGAGAGGACCGAATTAGAATACATTGAAACCAAAACTTGGAATGAGACCTTTTCATGGAATTTTAATGCTTTCATTCATGTACTTTTGAATAGTTTTGGGAGTCCTCGGTTGGAACTAAATAATCCAAACCATGACTTGAATACATTGAAACCAAAATTTGGAATGAGACATTTTCATGGAATTTTAATACTTTCATTCATGTACTTTTGAATAGTTTTGGGAGTCCTCGGTTGGAACTAAATAATCCAAACCATGACTTGCATATAAGTGTAATGTTTGGTCTTTTGAATAGATAGTTTTTGATTTCTAGTGAAAATATAAGGATTATTCCTTTTGAGTGAGAGTTTTTTCTCCTAACTTCTTGGCTGAACCAAGATTACATATTCTTATCAAGAACCACGTTCTTGTGGGGAATAGCACCTGGCTTATCAACATCCATGTTGTGGCGTCATCACCTCCATACCTTAACCATCTTCTTTTATCTCTACAATTTCCTTGCTGCCAAAACATATCCATAAAAAGCACCCATAAAACCGTGGGTTCAAGGACACCAAACAAGATAGATCATTGTAAACAAGGATCTCCTGAAGAGGTTCTCATCAAGTGGTATTCAAAGCTAAGGTTCTTGCTTGGTGTGTCAAACATTTTCTTCTTGATTGGCCATGAGTCAATAGCCTATTTCCTACATCCCAAAAACAAAACAACAAAAACCAAATACAAAAGTGTCAAAATTTTCTTCTAGCCGTGAGTCATTTTATTACTTCCTTACATTCCAAAACAAAAACCAAAAAGTGTCAAAACAAGTCCAAAACCGAAACCAAAAGTTTCAAAAACAAGGTGTCAAGTGTCAAAACCGAAAACCAAACACAAAGTGTCAAAAACAAAGTTTCNNCTTCTAAACCGTGAGTCATTTTATCATTTCCTTACATTCCAAAACAAAAACCCAAAAAGTGTCAAAACAAGTCCAAACCGAAACCAAAAAGTCCCAAAAACAAAGTGTTAAGTGTCAAAACCGAAACCAAGAAGTGTCCAAATTTTCATACAGAAAACCGTGTCACAATTCTTGTTAAGTTGGGTGTTTTTCTTTCACAATTAAGTGATTCTGCCGTGGTTCATTCAAGAAGCCGTGAAGGAGAAGTGAGTGTGAGTGAAACACAAGTGAGTTTGAGAGTTACATCTTCTACCGAATACTTGAGTGAAATACAAAGTGAGGTTGAGAGAAAATGTCTAGTAAAAGTGGGAGCCCAATCATGTCTCCTAGGTCAGCAACACTTTTTGCTAGGATGACAACACAATTTGAGGCTCTAAGAAGAGAAATGGAACAAATAAGAATAGAAAATGATAGGAGATTTGGATACCATGAAAATGGTTATTCAAGTGAGGAGGAAGGAGGAAGAAGGAGAGCAAGGAGAGGGGCACGAAGGGAGGAAAGACTTGAGGGAGTTAAAATAAAGGTTCCCACCTTTATTGGGAAGAATGACCCGGAGGCTTATTTAGAATGGGAACTTAAGATGGAGCAAGTGTTTGAATGTAGTTCTTACCAAGAGAGTAAGAAGGTAAAGGTGGCTGCTCTTGAGTTCAAGGAGTATGCCTTGATTTGGTGGGATCAACACAATAAAGAAAGAATGAGGGCAGGGGCCGAGGCTATTAGTACTTGGGTGGAGATGAAAGTACTAATAAGGAGGAGGTTTGTCCCTAGTTCATACCAAAGGGATATCCACAACAAACTCCAAGAAGTTGTTATGTCTATCACAAGAGAAGTACATTGAGAAAGTTCTCAAGAGATTCAACATGGATAAGGCAAAGTCTGTCAGTATTCCACTTGTTGGACATTTCAAGTTAACAACAATGCAACGTCCAACTAGTGATGAAGAAAGGAAAGAAATGTAACACTATGTTGAGTTGGATGACTTGGTTCAACAAGCCATGAAAGTGGAGCAACAGCTTAAGAGGAGAAAATCAAAATTTTCCTCAAGTTCTAGTTCAAAGTTTCAAAGTTCCAAATGGGTGGATAGAACCAAGAAGGAGGGAGTATCATTCAAAGGTAGTGCATCAACTACCAAAGAAGCCGTGGCCACAAGCCAAGGCAAACAACCAATGGGCTCTAATCAAAGGAGCCGAGATGTAAAATGCTTCAAGTGCTTAGGCCTTGGACATATTGCTTCTCAATGTCCTACAAGGAGAACTATGATCATAAGAAATGGGGAAGTGGAGTCTCAATCCGAGAACTCTAGTGATGAGGAGGAAGATGATCATGAGGAGGAAAGTGTTACCATTCCCGAAGGTGACTTGTTCATGGTGAGGAGGCTCTTAGGAAGCCAAATCAAGGAGGAGGATGCAAGTCAAAGAGAAAACATCTTTCACACAAGATGTATTGTGGATGGTAAGCTATGTTCACTAATTATTGATAGTGGAAGTTGTGCTAATGTGGTTAGTGCAAGATTGGTGTCAAAACTTAATCTTGTGACTAAGTCACATCCCACTCCTTACCGTTTGCAATGGTTAAGTGAAGTTGGGGAAATGATTGTTAATAAACAAGTTGAGATTTGTTTTTCAATTGGGAAGTACATGGATTCGGTTGTGTGATGTGGTGGACATGGATGCTAGCCATTTGCTTTTGGGCCGTCCATGGCAATTTGACAAAAAAACCACACATGATGGCCGAACTAACAAATTTTCTTTTGAGCACCAAAACCGCAAGCTTGTGCTTTCACCTTTGTCTCCTAAGCAAGTGAGTGAGGATAAAAAAATTGAGAGAAAAGATTGAGTTGGAGAGAAAAGAAAGGGAGAGAGAAAATTTGAGTGAAAAGCCAAGTGAAAAGAAAATCAAAATGAGTGAAAAGAAAGAAACAAGCAAAAGCAAAAAGAGTGAGATGACAAAAAAAGAGAGTTATATGGCAACAAAAGGAGAGATAAAGCAAGCTTTGATTTCAAAGCAACCATTATACCTACTCTTTAGTAGGGAGTTTTGCCTAACTTCTAACCCTTCTAATGAAGGAAGTTTGCCTATGTTTGTTGAAAATCTTTTGCAGGAATTTGGTGATGTCTTTCCAAAGGAAGTACCTCACGGGTTGCCACCATTGAGGGGTATTGAGCATCAAATTGATCTCATACCGGGTGCATCTTTGCCTAATAGGCCAGCCTATAGGTGTAACCCAACCGAGACCAAAGAAATCCAACACCAAATTGTGGAATTGATGGAAAAGGGATGGGTTCAAGAGAGCCTAAGTCCTTGTGCGGTTCCAATCATATTGGTACCCAAAAAGGATGGTACTTGGAGGATGTGCACTGATTGTAGAACCGTAAATAACATAACGGTAAAGTATAAACATCTTATCCCTAGACTAGATGATATGTTGGATGAATTGTATGGAGCCACAACTTTTCCAAAAATCGATTTAAAAAGTGGCTACCATCAAATTCGGATCCGAGAGGGTGATGAATGGAAAACAACTTTTAAAACTACTTATGGTTTATATGAGTGGCTTGTTATGCCATTTGGGCTAACCAATGCCCCAAGCACTTTCATGCGTTTAATGAATCATGTTTTAAGAGAATTTTTGGGTAAATTTGTGGTGGTTTACTTTGATGATATCTTAATTTACTCCAAAACTTTAGATGAGCATCATGAACATCTAAAGGCTGTTTTGATTGTTTTGAGAAAAGAAAAGTTGTATGCCAATATGGAAAAATGTACTTTTTGTGTGGATCATGTGATTTTTCTTGGGTTTAAAATTAATGCTAATGGGGTCCATGTGGACCAAGAAAAGATTAAGGTCATTCAAGATTGGCCCACTACAAAAACCATGACTGAGGTTAGGAGTTTTCATGGTTTAGCAAGCTTCTATAGGAGGTTTGTTAAAGATTTTAGCACCTTGGCTTCACCCCTAAATGAACTTGTTAAAAAGAATGTTGTTTTCCATTGGGGTGAAAGACAAGAAGAGGCCTTTAACCAACTTAAGGCCAAACTTACTAGTGCACCTGTTTTATTGCTTCCAAACTTTGCTAAATCTTTTGAGTTAGAATGTGATGCTTCTAACATTGGAATTGGAGCTGTGTTAATGCAGGAAGGTCATCCTATTTCTTATTTCAGTGAGAAGTTAAGTGGGGCAGCCCTTGATTACTCCACCTATGATAAGGAATTGTATGCCTTGGTAAGGGCACTACAAACTTGGCAGCATTACCTACTCTCTAAGGAGTTTGTGATTCATAGTGATCACGAATACCTTAAGTATCTTAAGGGCCAATGTAAGTTAAACAAGAGACATGCAAGATGGGTAGAGTTCTTGGAACAATTCCCATATATGGTGAAACATAAGAAAGGCAAGGCCAATGTGGTGGTCGATGCCCTCTCTAGGAGGCATACTTTGCTTTCCACTTTGGAGACCAAACTATTTGGTCTAGAATGCATAAAAGAGCAATATGAGCATAATAAAGACTTTTCACAAATATATGCTTCTTGTGTGCATTCAGTCCATAACGGATATTTTAGGCACAATGAATTTTTATTCAAATAAAAACAATTGTGTGTGCCTAAAAGCTCCATTAGGGATGTTTTGGTAAGGGAATCCCATGAAGGGGGTCTTATGGGGCACTTTGGTGTACAAAAGACTTTAGACATGTTGAAAGAACACT
>NW_017728885.1:346905-401778 GCF_001865875.1 Lupinus angustifolius
AACCGAAACCAAAAAGTGTCCAAATTTTCATACACAAAACCGTGTCACAATTCTTGTTAAGTTGGGTGTTTTTCGTTCACAATTAAGTGATTCTTCCTTGGTTCATTCAAGAAGCCGTGGAGGAGAAGTGAGTGTGAGTGAAACACAAGTGAGTTTGAGAGTTACATCTTCTACCAAATACTTGAGTGAAACACAAAGTGAGGTTGAGAGAAAATGTCTAGTGAAAGTGGGAGTCCAATCATGTCTCCTAGGTCAGCAACACTTTTTGCTAGGATGACAACACAATTCGAGGCTCTAAGAAGAGAAATGGAACAAATGAGAATAGATAATGATAGGAGATTTGGATACCATGAAAATGGTTATTCAAGTGAGGAGGAAGGAGGGAGAAGGAGAGCAAGGAAAGACTTGAGGGAGTTAAAATAAAGGTTCCCACCTTTATTGGGAAAAATGAGCTTATTTAGAATGGGAACTTAAGATGGAGCAAGTGTTTGAATGTAGTTCTTACCAAGAGAGTAAGAAGGTAAAGGTGGCTGCTCTTGAGTTCAAGGAGTATGCCTTGATTTGGTGGGATCAACTCAATAAAGAAAGAAGGAGGGCAGGGGCCGAGGCTATTAGTACTTGGGTGGAGATGAAAGTACTAATGAGGAGGAGGTTTGTCCCTAGTTCATACCAAAGGGATAATCAGAGATTGTTCCAAGAAGTTGTTATGTCTATCACAAGAGAAGTACATTGAGAAAGTTCTCAAGAGATTCAACATGGATAAGGCAAAGTCTGTCAGTATTCCACTTGTTGGACATTTCAAGTTAACAACAATGCAACGTCCAACTAGTGATGAAGAAAGGAAAGAAATGAGCAGAGTGTCTTATTCCTCCGTGGTAGGAAGCCTAATGTATGCTATGATTTATACAAGACCAGATATTGCCCATGCAGTTGGAGTTGAGAGTTGGTTCTTGTCCAATCCTGGAAAAGAGCATTGTAATGCAATAAAGTTGATATTGAGATATCTGAGGGGAACTACCAAAAGATATTTATGCTTTGGTAATGAAGATCCTCTGTTAGTTGGATACACAGATGCTGATATCGCTAGAGATGTAGATTCTAGAAAATCTACATCAACTTATCTAACTACTTTTACAGGGGGAGCTGTATCTTGGAAATCCAAGTTACAAAGATGTGTTGCATTATTAACAACTAAAGCAGAATATATTGTAGCATCTGAAGCTAGTAAGGAGATAAAATATATGAAAAATCACTTGCATGAGTTGGTCATGCTAAAGATAGATATGTTTTGCACTGTGATAACCAAGGTGCAATTCACCTAGCTAAGAATCCTACATTTCATTCTTGGACAAAGTACATTGATTATTGTTATCATTGGATGCGAAATGCTTTAGAGGATGGTGAGTTGCAGCTAGTGAAAATTCATACAGATGACAACTGGTCCGACATGATGATCAAGGCAATTTCACTCAAGAAGCTAATAGATTGTTGTAGAGGTGAAGGACTGGTGATACCCATCAATTAATTCAGGAAGGGAGATATTTGTTTGGAATCCTTCATAATTGATGTGGAAGCAAGACCAATGAATCTTGGTAGATGAACCATTGAGTAAATTCAATGATGGCTATTCCAAAGTCTTTGAATTATTCCTTGACTCTTGAGAATTATGAAGTCTAACTTAGAAAGTTAGAGTAGCACTTTTCAAAGTGTCTTGAAAAGTATGACAACAATTAATCATCCACCAAGTCTTTATGGTGGAGCCTTCCTGCCCTTCACTATATATAGGGGACCTATGAGGAAGAGATACAACACAAGCAAGTGAGAAAGAACAACATAGAGAGAAAGTGAGAGAGTTTATATCCACATAGTGTGAGATTTGTATTCCTAGTGAGATACTAGAGAGAGTTTATATTTCCATCCTTTGTGGATGAGATTGAGTGTTATCCTCTTTGTAAGAGAAAGTCAAATTTGTAATCATACTTTCTATAGTGGAGATATTTTCTGGAGTAGGTCCCGTGGTTGTTTCCTTCTCACATTGAGGAGGTTTTTCCACGTTAAAATTCTTGGTGTTATTCTTCTAATCTTCTATATTTTCTCTATATATTGCTTCCGCAAGTGCCCATTTTACATCACACAGAGAAGGGAAATTTGTTTTGAATTTCCCAACACAAATAACTCATATTTAAGAGAAACACAACTAGGTTGTGTAAGGTCATCCGATTATGTTCCCATAGCATAGATAAATTCAAATTTATAGTTACAACCACGAATAGGTCTTGGTGGCATCCACAACCGTGTACTTCAAACATAGTGTGGCACACAAGCATGTGGGTGAGACGTCTTATGGTAGGCAGGGATACACGAACAGGACATGCATGGCCCAAGGTTGTTGATCGAAGTAGAATGTTATGTATATGTGTGTGTGTGCTTTTTTTATGTAGATCCTAATTATTCTCTAATTCACATTTGTAGCCGCTCAACATAGTTGGGCGTGCATGTGCAATTTGTCGAACCTCATTAACAAATCCTTTTTTTAGTCTCTCTTCCTTCTTCTCTTTACTTCCATTGATTAGTTGTTACTTATATTTGGTATCAGATGGCTACATGTTCCACATTTGATATGGGGAAGTTCAATGGAACTGCTAATTTTGGGTTATGGAAAAAACAAGTTAAAGATGTGATTGCTCAACAAGATCTATCAAAAACATTGGTGATAACAAACTAGCATATATGGATCAACTAGATTGAGAAGAGTTGAAGGAGAAGGATACTAGAGTCATATGAATATCTCTATCAAACAAGGGGACATATCACATCATAGATTTGACGTCTTAGACAAATGTATGAAATACATTATAGAAGCAGTTATGTTCCGGTCAATGACGAACAAGCTATATCTGGAACAAATACTTTATGGCATGAAGATGCAATAGAGTTATGTTTTGTAACAACATGTCAACACTTTCAATCAAGTAGTCAACGATTTACAAAAACTTGAAGTGAAGGTGGATGACGAAGACAAGGCAATACTCTTGTTATGTTCCCTACCTAATTCTTACGAACATTTAGTGACAACCCTTACGTACAAGAAAGATTCAATTAAATTAAATGAGATCATATATGTACTTATGTCACACAATTAAAGGGGGGAAAATGCAAGGTAAAATCTTAGAAGTGATGGTTTGTATGTGAAATATAGTCAAGTGCAAGGGAAGAAACAAGTGCTTCAAGTGGAAATAGACTGAATACAATAGAAATGATTGTCTCAAAGAATTATGCCCTACAAAACAGAGGGAAAACGGATCATCTAATTATACAAATATTGCACTTACATATTATTTCAATTACAATAGTCAAAGTTATGTACTTTGTATATCTATAATAAATGGAATTGTTTACAATATACATGTTACACAATTTTGGTTTTGTTTATTTGAAAATAATAAATCCTTTATGGTTGCAGGCATGAGAGAAATTATAATTGTGATGGGTGATTTTGTGAAGAGGTTATGTGAGGTTATACAACGATAGAACTAAAGGGTACAATGGTATTCTTTGAGGTTATACAACGATAGAACTCTAACGAATACAAGAGAATCGTGGGGAACACTTACAAGTGTTAGGGAATAGATTGCATGTGGAGTTATTGGAATTGCTAAAGAAAATTTCATATACATAGATCATGATGCCACCAAACTATTGTACATACGTTTGGGTCACCTTAGTGTGCATGACATGAAATGTGCAATCAATGTCCATTGAAGGGTGTCAGTAAATACAAGCTACATTGGTGTAAGTATTATATGCTCGGAAAATAGACAATGGTCAACTTCAAGGATGAAAAACACAAAACTCGGGGCATTTTAGACTATGTTCCCACTAATATGTGAGGATCCACTCAGGAAATATCTTAGGAGGTTCCCGATCCACTCAGGAAACTTTCGTATACATAGATCATGATGCCACCAAACTATTGTACATACATTTGGGTCACCTCAGTATGCATGACATGAAATGTGCAATCAAGGTTCGTTCAAGAGTGCCATTAAATACAAGCTACATTGGTGTAAGTATTATATGCTCGGAAAATAGACAATGGTCAACTTCAAGGATGAAAAACACAAAACTAGGGGCATTTTAGACTATGTTCCCACGAATATGTGAGGATCCACTCAGGAAATATCTTAGGAGGTTCCCGATACTTTGTGACTTTCACTGATGACTTTTCTCACAAGGTCTAGATGTATCTCATGAAGAAGAAATCAGAAGCCTTTGTCATGTTCAAGAAATGGAAGCTACATGTGGAGAACCAGACGAGCGAGATAGTCAAGTGAGGTCAGGCAAGGGTAGAGAGTACAAAGATTCGCCTATTCTAAAAAGACTGTGAAGAACATGGTATTCATAGACATTTTTAAATAAATAAGACACCTTAGTAGAATAGTATTATCGATAGAATGAACAATACTCATACTCAGAGGGTTAGATGCGTGACATTGAATTTCAGACTTTCCAAAGGTATCTGAGCAGTAAAGACCAATATGATATTCTACATCATCAATAGATCACCACGAGCCTTATTAGATTATATGTAACCAAAATATTGACAATAATTTGCATATTTTTTATTGTCATTCTTAAGTGAATATATCCAATTATGGGGAATATAAATTTGATCCCAAGGTGAAAACATGTATTTTCATAGGTTATATCAAAGGTGTGAAGGAGTTCAAGTTCTAGGATCTAGCTCCTAAAAAGGTGATGCTAAATAAGGATACAATATTTAATTAACAATTTATGTTGAAATAGTCAATCTTAACAGAGGTAGCCATGCCAAGTGAAAATACTTTAAAATCAATATCACTCAAGTCAACGGTATATGGTTTAAGTACAAAATGGAAAAAACCATGCACAAGTTCTAGTAAAAAAACGTGACAAATCTCAAGCCAATAATTTTAGGGTGCAACAATATATTCTTTCTAGATATTATGATTTATGTCTTATCAACCTTCATAGATATGGTTTTGACAATATTGCTTATATTTCATTCCATATTAGTTCAGGAGAAATAAAGATGATGGGTGTCATAATAGAAGAGATAAAGTTCTTTTTACAAGAACAAGACTTGAGAGATTATGTCATTGCCTCCAAATAAATGTACTATTTGGTGAAAATGGGTGTATAAATGGAAAGCAAGAGAATTAGAAGGTAAAAAGTTCAATGTTCCTATTGCCATGGAAGAGTATTCACATCAATAATAGATTAACAACTATGGAATATTCTCATAGGTCATTATACTCACTTCTATCATAGTAATGCTAGTCGTGGTAACGAGTGGGAGATTCATTTAAAACTTATCAATGTGAAGACTTTATTATCTCATGGTAATTTAGACGAGAAAAATTACATAAAATTACCAAAGAGATTCACTAAAACTAAACAAAGTTATTTGATTTACAAGTTGAAGAAATCTCTATATAGTTTAAAATATTCTGCAAGTCAACGGTATAAGCCTTTTGATTCTTATGTCCAAAAAATTGGCTATAAGCAATATGAGTATTATTGTGTAGTGTAATTTAGAAGCTTTGATAATAGATCAATTATTATTATGCAAATTCATATTAATTCTGAACACTTAATTTTGTCTCACATTTTAAAAAAATAAAATTCAAAAAATTCAAAAAAATAAAAAATAAAAAGTTTTATAAAAAAAAATTTCAATCATTTTATGGTTTGACATAGTCAAATAATTTTTCACTCATTTATGAAAATGTTGTTATCACATAAAACATATTTTTTTAGGGAATAAAGTATCTCCTGGTATAAGGAGATAAGTTATCTTTTCTCGCAAATGAAATCCTCATATGTGTCATGTTTCGTCATTTTCTATAAAAATATTTCTAAAACAAAACAAAATAGTACACATGTCATATTTTTACTGCCGGATGAGATAAACTATCTCCTGATATGAGGAGATACATTATTCTCATTTTTTTATAAGTTAAAAACCAATTTTATCTCATTTAATTTAACTATTCTATTATTAGTAAACAGCTATAAAGCTTTTAATTACTAGTGATTTTGTTTTAATTAAGTGGTTTTTTTAAAAAATCGTTTAATGAGTCAATATGGATTCACTCAATTAGTCATTATGAAATCATTTAATAAAACATTATAATATCATTTAAAAATGTTGCAAAATTCTATGTTATCTCTCAAAGTAAAAATTCTTTTCACAACCAATGCAATTTCATTTTCTATTTAATTTACTTTTAATCAAAATAATTTATTTCTTAATAAATAAATTTATCAATTAATAAAATGGTTTTTTCATTTAATAGTGAGATTACGACTTTTGTAATATCATACTCTCCTTTCTAGATTAAGAAACAATTACGTTCATTAGTATTCTCTTTTATCTCTCAAACTAGGAGGTCTATTTACTATTGATGCAATCTCTTCTATAATTAATTCTTTTTGGATTAATTAAATGATTTCTTTAATAAAATTCAAACAAACCTATTAATCAATTTTCATCTTATAACTATGTAGTTTTCATTTTCTTGGTGCACCTAGAAATCTATAGAAGGGAGATAAAAATTTGTTAGACAAATAATAAAAAACATTTTTTACCTTTTGATTTAATAATTAATTTTTTTCATAAAATAAATTGAGAATATAGCTTGGTTAATGCAATTAGTGATGATATTATTTTAATACGAGTAGATGAGATGCTAATACTTTTTCTGATCCGTAATCTACTCTTGAGCTCATAATTTTGTTTCAATGACCATATTTTCCAAATTATAATAATATAGAGTTTCCTACATTTTTACCGCAAAAACATAATGGTAACTCCAAATAGTTTGGAAGAGGGGGAATCTCTTTTCTTTATCCTTCTAAGTCGTGTAATCGATGGTACATTAAAGATTGAATAATTACATTGATAATGTGTTGATTGTGACTAATCACTTGAGTAATGATAGAGAGCTAAGAATTTTATTGCTAATGAATTTTAGTATTTTTTTATTACCCATCATATGAACTATTTTGATTCACATTTATAATATTTAAGTATTAGTTTGGACTTTTATTTTTAAAGAGATGAAAATGATATATACAAAAATTTATAAAGACCAAATTGAAATAAAGGTAGTAAAAAAAAAAAGTTCAACAAAGAGGAGGGAGAAGATGCAGAGAATGAGAGGAACTAGTTGGAATTTATAGGAGTGAGACTGCAGATAAAGTATTAATAAAATAGATTTTGTTAAAGTTAAGACTTTAGACTCAAAATTTTCAAGAACTCTTAGTGCACTGTCAAATGAAATAAGACAAGCTGTAGTCTAGTGGTGTAAGAATCAACAAGGTGTTGGTCTAGTAGTATAAGAACTAACAAGGTCTTGGTCTAGTAGTGTAAGGCCCCACAAAATTTCTCTTGAGTGTTCGATTTATGGGAGCGACACTTGTTGGGAGCAGCTACGAATCCCAAAAGAGATTAGTTCTTTACCCAAAAGATTAAAAAATACCCTTAGTAATACCAAAAAAAGAAATAAAGAAATAAGACAGCATTCCTAAAGGTTTTAAGCAAAGAATTTCTAAATTTATCAACTGGCTAAAGTAACATCTACTCCACCTTATTTGCTGACATTTGCAAGGTCAGACAATTTTTTTCGAAGATCCAGTAATTTAAAAATACACTAGTTAGACAAATATATAGTTTATACAGTAAATTTAAAAGTTGTTCAGAATCATCAAAGTTAAGTGAGTAATATGCTCGAAATATTTAGAAGACATCTTTGTAACCTTATTTGGATACAACGTTTCAAAATGCACTTTTTCAGCAAATAAATCATGATACTAGTAACCAAAAATCAAAGCAATACATATTGGTAAATTATACATATCTTAAAACCATGTTGATACTTTTACATTATTAACTCCAACTAGGTGAAAAAAGTCAAATCGGGACGTCAACAATTCTGATAATAACAAATTCTCTCAAATATTTACATAGCATACTAGGATAAATCTAAGAATAAAATTGTAATAAAAGTTTGTGTCTTAGTATAGATACTAAACTCTAATGTCGATTTCGTGCATTTTTCGGTTTGGGAATCCATCCTTTTAAATAAGAATGATTATTTTAAGTCAAAAATTCAAAATTTGCGAATTATGAAATGCCTTTATGGAAGAAATAAAATAATGACAACTATTTATAGAGACTACAATTTAAGCTTTGTGCTGAATATAATTCTATAATTAGTGGGTTTGGAAAGCTGCCATATGAGTCTGCAAGGATGCAAATGTCAGAATCTGTTGTTGGGCAGAATTCGGATAATGATGTTAGGACTAGAGATGGTACTATTAACATCAGATAAAGTGAGGATGGTCCAAGGTAAACTCGAAGCAACACAAAGTCGTCAAAAAAAATTACTAAGATAAGTCTAGGAGAATTTTAGGATAGTAATTATGATATTTTAAGGGTTGTGTCAACAACTAGAATTGGTCAAAGTGATGAAACCAAGAAAATTAAGTATGAGATTCAATTCTCATAATAACAAATTCTCTCAAATATTTTACAAACATTTACATAGCATACTAGGATAAATCTAAGAATAAAATTGTAATAAAAGCATAGATACTAAACTCTCTAATGTCGATTTCGTGCATTTTTCCGTTTGGGAATCCATCCTTTTAAAAGTTTGTGTCTTAGTATCTAATGGAGAGACGTGAAAATTGTTTGTGATTCGATATCTTGGGGACCATAACTATTCTTTATGTCTTAACTTATAGGGTTCTCATTATTCCCTATGGGCTAACCATTTGGGTATTCACTCATTAAGCTCATATTCTTACCAGTTTTAGAAGTCTTATGGGTTTCCAATAATTATATCACTTATTTTGTAACTTCAAAATAAATAGCCGATATAATTGTATTAAATATATGATAGCCACCTTAATTCGAAATTATTAATTTCTAATAATCTTCCACTTGGGCTTCATATTTTCCTGAAACAATTATATCGTAAATTCTTTAGGTGCACATTTATATGCTATTTACATTTAGACTTCTCCTTAATACAATCTGGTTCATCTCATATATCAACTATGGAACCACCGTGACTTTCATCACATTCAAGCGTGACTCGACTACGAAGATCACCATATTAATATACTTAATGACATAGATCAAATATGGATGAGTGACATGGAAATTTCATGCAATGTGATCTCAAACATGTCTATTTCCAACTGGTCCTTCTTTATTCTTTAGTGAGATCAATCGGAAGTCTTTAATTGCAACACAATAGTTACAATGCACAAGTTCAAAATAGAACAATAATCCATCAACTTTATTATGCATAAAATTATATATAACATCCACAGTAAATCATAAAACATATAGACTCCCACTTAACTAAGGTATCTTAAGGAATAATACTCATATGAGCAACATGCTCATGAAAGACTTTATGTACCAAACCCTTAGTCAATGGATTAGCTAACATAAAATACGTCCCTATATGTTCTATGGAAATTTGTCTATTTTGAACACTTTCTTTAATAATCAGAAACTTGATGTCAATAAATTTTGACTTTGTAGAACTCCTATTATTGTTGGAGTAAAGAACCGCGAACTTGTTGTCATAATAAATTCTCAGTGGTCTTTCAATACCATCGACCTCACGTAAGCCAGTGACAAAATTCCGCAACCATATGCCATGGTCTGATGTTTCAAAACAAGTCATGAACTCCGTAGTCATGGTTGAAGGAGCTATAAGCGTCTGTTTTACAGACTTCCAAGAGATAGCACCTCCAGCCAATATAAACATATATCTAGATGTGTAGTATCTGCTGTCTAGATATCCAGTAAAATCGGAGTCAGGGTACCCAATGATCTCTAAATTCTTAAACCTCCGATAAGTGAGCATGTACTCCCTCGTTCTCTTCATGTAATGCATAACATGTTTGACTGCCTTCTGATAAGTGCAAAAAATATACACTTTTCACGATCATTTTATGGCATTTATCCTATCCAAATTATAGAAAACCAACTTAAAAACAATATTTTTTGGATAAAATATCACAATCTTATATATTTGTGTTTGTATTTCTCTTTAATGTGTTTTGTAGGATTTAGAAAGAAAAAGCAAAGAGAATAGAGACTCATGATCCAAGAAGAAAAAGAAGTCAAACTTAAGGTGATCAAGTAGGCAGCTTAGCATGGACCAAGCTACGCTGAGTTGACCTGGACACCAGCCTGGCTCGGTGAGACCCAACCTGGCTCAGTCAAACCAACCTGGCAAGACCAAGTTGCTCAAGCAGGCAGCTTAGTGGACCTGCTTCACCGCTCAACCTAGCACCAGACAAAGCCTGACACGGTCAGAACACAAGCTTGGCACGGTCATACACAAGCCTGGCACACGCCCAAGCTGCTCAAGCAGGCAGCTCAGCGGTGAACCAGACACCTAACCAGGTCAGCAAGCACCAAGCCACGTCTCAGTCAGCACGGTCAAAGCAGCTTAGGGATGCCACATATGTGCTCAGCGATGTACCCAGAATTGACTTAGCCATCAAGAAACCATGAATTCATGCATGACATGACTTCAAGTAGCCCACCATAGGCTTTTCAGGAGTAGCTCACCATAGCTGGTCCCATAGCCCACAACTAGCTTTGGTGAGTCAAGCTTAAGGAGGTGACAAAGCTACTTGACCAAGTGACAAAACCCATGCTGAAGGGTTTGGTCAGATACTGAGCGGTGCTAACAGGCAGCTCATCGGTGGCAGGGAACTCTATAAATAATAAGGCATTTCATTCGAAAATATATATTCTTGCCTTGTAAATCTTCTTCCCTGAAGTGAAAACACAAGTCTCTCTTCTTGTTCTTAGTTCATAGAAGTTCTTTTTAAGTAAGTTTTATAGTTTTTAGTTTATAATTCAAGAGGAGAAAGGAGAAGGCAAATGAGATGCAAAAATCCATTTTGTAATCTCATTCTCATTTGGAACTTAAAGCATTCAATCCTTGGATGGACGGCTCATGCTCCTAACAAATTCATTTGAAAGTTGGTTATGTATTTCTTCTTCTTCTTTTATTCTAAATATGAATTTTAATCATTCAAGTTGGTCTTATGGTTAATTTTATTTGTTTGAGAAGTTATTAATGCTCTTTTTAGATTGATCACCTAAAAACCAATTTCAAGTCATGAAATATTACTTGTCTCAAACACTTAACAGATAAACTAAGAAGTAGTTGTACTACTTAGTTTATTTGCCAAGTAAAGCATGCTTATCTTAAGATCTCATATTCATTACTACTTCAATATTAGAGTATGCAAGATTAGGGTGTGACAACCTAATCTCTTTGTGGACATAATATTGTTTAGTAATAAATATAAGTGATCACTATTGTACCATTTTAGGACATAAACTAAAAGGAGGATTTCAGACCTTGGTGTTTGGAGTTAATCAAAGTAAAACATGAGAATTTGTCTAAGTAGTTCAAATACATAAGAAGTTGAGAAATCCTCAAGAATTTGTTAATACTTAGTTTGTGTTTCTTGTTAAGTGTTTATGTGCATATCAAATCAAATAAAAAACAACCAAAATATGTTCACTCATTATTTGTGCATTGACATATTCATATGATTCATTCTATTAGGCAATTTCTTGTGGTTCGATATAACCCTATATTATACTATAGTTGAATCTTCAAAGAGGTGTAAATTGTAAAATAGTAAAGTGTTATCAATAAATTTATTTGTTGAAACACCTTTTAATATACAAAAGTGATGAAACTAACTTACTAACTTTTATTTATTGTTATTTACATTCCGCAATTTATTTATTCTTTAATACCAAAAGTTTGGTTTGTTAATAAAAGGAACCCGAAAGGGAGTAAATAAATAAAGGTCACTTAACTTTATTATTCTTTTGTTCTTTATTTATTTATTTGTTTTAACTTTATTATTCTTTTGTTTTTTATTTATTTATTTGTTTCTAACAAATAACTATTCATCACTTTTGTACATTAGAATACCATTAAACCAGTGTTGGAATTTATTCAACAAAACCGAGATGGTATTCAAAAGTACTTAATAATTATGTAATAGCGGATTGCTTTGATACCATGGTACCGGCGTTAGAATTTATCCTAACAAAGACGAGATGGGGCAAAGAAGGAATAATTTATTCACATGATTATTAGAAGTAAGTTATAACTGGAATATCTTGAAACTATTATACCGGCATTGTAATTTATTTCAACAAAGCCCAAATGACGAACAAAGAATAAAATCGAGTTCACTTACTTAACCAAATAAAGAAAACACCGAAGAGTAACTCCTTTCAACAAATTGGCGCCGCTGCCGGGGACAATTTGTTGAGGGGGAAAACCTCTAAGAAAACTTCTTTCAACACCTTCCGATGAAGCATTCAAAGATTAAATATCTTCCCAAATCTCCGACGACAAATGCTATGTCAGGACGTGTACAAAGATGAGTATACATTAGACTTCCTATTGCAGATGCATAAGGAATCTTTTGCATCTCATATTTTTCAAGGTCATTTTTGGGGCACTATTCAAGACTAAACTTGTCTCCTTTAGCTATAGGGGTATCCCCTAGTTTATTGTCTTTCATGCTAAATCTATCAAGGACTTTATCTATATATATTTCTTGTGACAACCTTAGGATACCTTGAGAGTGATGTCTCAGTATCTGAATACCTAATACAAAAGAGGCTTCTCCAAGATCTTTCATTTCAAAATTATTCGTTAGAAATCTCTTGGTCTCTTGTAATAGTCCCATATCACTAGAAGCAAACAGCATATCATCAACATATAATACCAACAATATAAATTTACCCTCACTAAACATGTGGTACACACAATCATCAACTTTATTTGCCTCAAAACCATATGAGGTAATAACTTGATTAAATTTGTGATTCCATTGACGAGAAGCTTGTTTAAGGCCATAGATGGATTTTTTTAATTTGCATACCATTCACTTTGAGTCAACTAACACAAAGTTTTCTGGTTGCACCATATAGATCATTTCTTTAATGTCACCGTTTAGCAACGCAGTCTTAACATCCATCTGATATAGCTCTAAATCAAAATGAGCTAGTAGTGCCAATATTATTCTAAAAAATTCCTTCGAAGATACTAGAGAGAATATTTTTTATAATCAACGCCTTCTTTCTGAGTGAAGCCTTTAGCAACTAGACGAGCTTTATATATGTCAATATTATCCTTCGAATCTCTCTTGGTTTTGAATATTCATTTGCAACCAATAGGTTTCACACCTTCAAGTAATTCAACAAGATCCCAAACGTCATTATCATGCATAGACTTCATCGCGTCTTTCATGACATCGATCCACTTTTGAGATTTAGAACTTTTCATGACTTGACAAAAGTTCAACGAGTTATCTTTTGTTAACCCGATGACATCCTCATGTTCAGCATAACCAAAAAATAGAAGCTAACTGTTCTTGAGTCCAGTTTTCTTTCATGAGGCATATAAGGTTGGCCTCATCTAGACAATCTTAAATGTGCATGTGTTTTAAGCTTGGTCTTTTATTAGTTCAAAGCTCATATGGGGTTTTGTTAACTGCTTTTGCTTGACACCTTATTAAGGTTGTAAATTGTGGTCATTAAAGATGCCCCCAAAGAGACTCTGGTAAGGAAGAATGACTAATCATACTTCTCACCATATCCTTAAGAGTTCGGTTTCGTCGCTCAGCAACACCATTCATGTTAGGTTTTCCTGACAAAGTCTATTGCAGAAAAATTCCATACTCTCTGAGGAAAAGCGCAAATGCCCTGGACGTTGTTCTCCTAATCCATCATATTTGTCATAATATTTACCACAACGGTCAAATTTGACAGTCTTAATTTTCATTTCAAGTTGAAGTTCAACTTCAGCCTTGAAAGACTTGAACACATCCAAAGACTGGGACTTCTCTTGTATAAGATAAAGGTAGACATACCTAGTGTAATTGTCTATGAACATAATAAAATAATGTTATCCATTCCAAGAAGCCGTAGAGAAAGGACCACATATATTTGTATGTATTATTTCTAAGACATCTTCAGCTCTTTCAACACCTAATTTCCTTTTGTTTGTCTGCTTTCCCTATATCCACTCAACACATATTTCAAAGTCTGATAAATCAAAAGGGCTAAGAATTTTATCTAACATAAGTCTTTGTATTATCTGTTTAGATATATGACCTAAACGCTTGTATCATAAGGTGGCTGAATTCACTTTTAATTTTCATTTTGTACCACATGAATTTGTTTACAGTATTTCATTATTGGAACTAGAAATATCAAGCATATACATATTGTCAATTAAAGAACCAGAAACCAACAATATTTAAATTTTGATAGTGACTAACTTTATTATTTCCAAAAGAATAAGAATAATCAAATTTGTAAAAGCTGGAAATATTAATTAAATTCTGCCTAAAAGACGGTACAACAAATGTCTCAAATAAATTCAAATGAAAACCACTTCTTAAACATAATCTAAATGTTCCAATAGCCTCTACTACAACCTTTTTGCCATCTCCCACAAAGATGAATCTTTCATCATCAATTGGTTGTCGGCTCCATATGCAACCCTGCATAGTGATACTTATGTGAGTAGTTTCACCAAAATCCACCAAGTATCATTGGGTACAAAAGCTAAATTAATTTCAGAACAAACAAGAGTGAGAAATTTACCTTTCTTTCCACGCCAAGACGGATATTTAGGACACTCTTTCTTCACGTGTACTTGCTTCTTACAAAAGTAACAGGTAAATTTCTCATCACTCTTCAATTTCTTTTGCTAAGAATGCCCTTTCGCAACACCTTTATTGCTATTTCTTTTCTTATTTTGAAGGGTCATAGCCAAGTGAGCACTTTCATTCTTATATCTCTGCAACCTCTCTTCTTCTTGCACACAGTGAGATATAAGCTCGTTGATGAACCATTCATCCTTAGGAGTGTTATAACTCACTTTGAATTGCCCAAAATGTGCAGAAAGAGAGATCAAAACCTAGTGCACGAGCAAGTCATCACCAAAATCTAACTTAAGTGACTTGAGTTTTGATGGGAGATTAGACATCTCCATAATGTACTCACTTAGGCTACCTTTGCCATTATACTTCATAGAGATGAGTCTAGCCAAAAGGCTACTCGTCTCCGCCTTTTCATATTTATCAAAGAGTTGTTCTATTTCTTCAAAGAACTTCCTCGAATTTTGACCCTCAGAGATAGAGCCCCAAAACACATATGGAATAGAGCGTTTCATGATCATCAGACACATTCAGTTAGAGTGTTCTCACTTCTCAATTTTGGCCTCATCGAGGTTTTCCGCGGTAGAAATGAGTTTCTCCACACGAAGTGCTAGATCTAAATTCATACCGACCAAGAATAATTTATATGGCTTTCTTCCAGACCTTAAAGTTTGTCCCATTCAGGAATGTGATGTTATTAATTTGAGCAAAAATATTTGCAGCACTGGTAAAAGACACTGAGTGCACAAGGAAATATTCTCGAATCCGATTCAAGATTAAATATTCTTGAATCATCCTTTATCATTGAAAGTCTTAAAATAAAACAACACTTTAAAATAAAACTTTAACAAGGGAAAACTAAACTATTCTAAAGGTGTTCAATGATATAGTTTTTCAATCCAAAAACAATGGAAACGTTTCAAGTTTTACATAAGTCAAAAACTCCGTAAAGGTTTACTTGATTTAATTATCATCCCCTTTAACCAAGACCAACAAAAATACTTAAAAAACATAAAATCAACCCCTGAACACCATACTAAGAGATGATAAGTATCTCATGGTGTAGGTGTGAAAGATGGAGAAGAGAAGAAGAAAAATTTCTTGCACTTTTTAGAAGGTTTTTAGCTTAAAGAGAGAAAGTGAGGTAGGGGTATTTATAGGAGTGCCCTCCTCCCTATCAATTCAGATTTTTTTGGAATAAAATATGATTTTTAGATTGCCTAGGTGGAGGTGTCAATGCATAATGGTGAGAGGAGGTTAGGTGAGTGAATTGTGGGATATGGAAAATTTTGCTTTTACTTGATTGACAAGCAATTGACTCATGATGTGACCAATACTCCAAATTGATTTATGTGTCAAGATTTTTCTACTAAGGTCGTGCCCGAGTATTTTCGTGTAACTTCGTCCGGGGATGCATGATCTCTCGATTTAAGCTTTTCACTCAAAACGCCTAATCTTGAATTTGGAGGTGAAAAATATCTAGATATGGTTTACGGATAAACTTGGTGTCTATTTTGACTCTAAATAATATTTTGAAGTTAACGGAGAAATCGGAATTTGATTCTGAGTTGCGGAACTCAAAATCACGTTTTCTCTGGCCGAAACTCAACAAATAGGGCTTGAAATTGTCACGGAGACTTTTAATCTCCAAATATCTTCAAAAATTAGGCAAGCAAGAAAATCATAATATAAGACTAAAACTCAACTAAGGTTTTTTCTAAAACATTGCCGATTAATTTCTAGAATTAATCTGTTAATAGTTAATTAATAAATTAAACGTGAACAGGAAAAAACACAGTGTTACAATCCTCCCCAAGTTATAAGATTTTCGTCCTTGAAAATTAATCTTACCTGTTAATAAAACGTAAGGGGGAGGAATCCGTCATGCCACTGTCGACCTCCCAAGTTACATCTTCTCCATTTGCCTAACTCCAATCACCTTAACTAAGGCGATCTCCTTGCCTCGCAGAGTTTTCAAACTCCGAACGACAATTCTCAATGGCAAAGTCTCGAAAGTGAGACTTTCCTTTAGGTGAATTGAATCGGACTCAATGATATGCAATGTGTCACTAATGTATTTTCTGAGTTGGGAAACATGGAAGACATTATGTAGGTTTGACAACAAATGGGGCAAGGCTATTTGGTATGTTATTGGTCCAACTTTTGTAAGGATTTGTTAAGGACCTATGAACCTAAGGGTAAGCTTACGTGATTTAATCACTATGTCAATACCAGTTGTCGGAACCACCCTTATGAACACATGGTCTACTTCTTCAAAACTCGGGGGGGTGGGGGGGGGGTCCTCCTCTTGTGATAATAACTTTTCTATCATCACTGTACAATCTTCATATTTTCCTTTATCATTCTAATTTTATCCATCATTTGTTAAACCACATCAAGTCCTAACACCATACATATGGTGCCATACCGATACTAGAATGCAAACTGTTATTGTAAGTGAACTCTATCAAATACAAGTAGCCAGCACAGCTCCCAGAATGTTCTAGCACACATGCTCTAAGAAGATCTTCCAATGACTGAATAGTCCTTTCAGATTGACCATCATTCTGCGGATGGTAGGCTGAACTCATACTCAATTTGGTACCCAAGGTCGTTTTCAAACCATTCCAAAACTTCAAAGTGAAACATGAATCTCTATCTGAGATGATATTTGTGGAATGCCATGCAATTGGACAATTTCCTTGTATACAAATCCGCCAACCTCTCCAAAGATTACTCTATGTTGATCGGTAGAAAGTGAGTCGTCTTCGTCAAACGATCCACTATTACCCAAACAATGTTGTATCTTGTCTAAGTTCGTGGAAAACTGCTCACAAAGTCCATTGCAATGCTATCCCATTTCCAAACAGGGATATCCAAGGATAGAAGTTCTCCACCGGGTTGCTTGTGCTCAATCTTCGCTTTCTGGCACACTAAGTAGCGTGAGATATACTCTACCACTTCTTTCTTCATACTAGACCACTAGAACATTTTCTTCAAGTCTTGGTACATCTTGATGGCTCCAGGATGAATACTCAGCTTACTCTTGTGAGCTAAATCGTCATTCTCAAATATGGGTCACTTGGCACACAGATCCGATTCTTTCATCTCAGTACTCCATCGGTTCCGTCTTGAAATTCTACTGCCTTACCCGATTCCAACCGTACTATCTTCTCTTGTAGTTCTGGATCTGAACTTTGTAGACCTTTGACTTGATCTAGAAACTTGTTGGTAATGGTAAGCATTCCTAAGGCCATGCTCTTAGATTTCATTTGGACAGCAAGATTCAAATTTCTAAACTCTTTTATCAGTTCCATTTCTCTAACCATCATGGTTGAAATATGCAGAGACTTTCTACTCAAGGCATCAGCCATCACGTTAGCTTTTCTGGGGTGGTACTGAAGAATAAAATTGTAATCCTTGAGAAACTCCATCCATCATCGTTGCCTCATATTTAGTTCCTTCTGATCAAATAGGTACTTCAAAATTTTATGGTCGTCGAATACTTCAAATCTCACACCATAGATATGATGTCTCCAGATCTTGAGAGCAAAAACGATTGCAGCTAGTTCCAAGTCATGCGTCATATAGTTATGTTTATATGGTTTCAACTATCTTGAAGCATAAGCCACTACCTTCCTTTGTTGCATCAAAACATTACCTAAAACTTGCTTTGACGCGTCACAATACACGTTGGAATTCTTATTTGGATTTGGAAAAACCAACACAGGTGTTGTGGTCAACCTCTTCTTTAACTCTTGAAAACATGCTTCACATTTCGTCGTCATACAAAGAGTTTGTCTTTCCTTGTTAATGTACCTAGTGGCAATACTAACTTCGAAAATCCTTCAATGAATTTTTGATAACACCCTGCTAATTAAAGAAAACTTCTGATTTCCGTTAGCGACTTCGGAGAATTCCATTCCATCACTGTCTCCACTTTCGCAGGATTCACAAAAATTCCTCCTTTCGATATCACATGCCCAAGAAAATTAACTGATCCCAGCCAAAACTTGCACTTCAAAAGTTTGGCATAGAGTTGATTGTCCTTCAATATCTGCAACACCACTTGTAGATGCTCGACATCTTCGTCTTGATTCTTCGAATAAATCAGGATATCATATATAAACACGACCACAAATATGTCGATGTATGGATGAAAAATCATGTTCATGTAATCCATGAACACTATAGGAGCGTTGTTTACACCAAATGGCATTACAAGGTACTCATAATGGCCATAAGGCATCTGAAAAGCTGTCTTCGGAATATCTTTCGACTTCACGTGTATTTGATGGTTCTCATATCAAAGATCAATCTTTGAAAACATTGTAGCTCCACTCATTTGATCCATCAAGTCATCAATCATTGGCAACAGGTACTTGTTCTTGATAGTAACCTTGTTCAACTGTCGATAGTCAGTACACAACCGCATACTTTCTTCCTTCTTCTTCACAAAAAAACAAGAGAGCCCCATGGAGAAACACTTGCTCTGACGAACTGTTTCTATAGTAGGTCCTCCAACTGTTTCTTCAACCCTGTTAACTCCAACGGTGCCATCCTACAGGGAGCTACAGAGATTGGTCGAGTTCCAGGAACCAGTTTCTTCTCCAAAGAATTTAACAACATGAACACTTGAGCTCCATCCTTCAAGAACTTCTTCATCTGATTGGTAGTGGTAAATTTGGTTTCATAACGAGGTTCTAAGGGGTTTTTAGGGTCACTAAAGATTACCGTTCTATTAAAACAGTTAAAGAGGACATGGTTATTGGATAACCAGTCCATTCCTAAGATGATATCTAATTGGGATAAGGGTAGACATATCATATCTACTAAGAAAGTTTTGTTATCTAATACTATAGGACATTGGGAACATACAGTTGACACTATGACATGTTTGTTTGTAGGTGTTGACACGACTAGCTCATATGGTAAGGAAACTATACGCAAATCTATTCGGTTAACAACATCATGAGATATAAATTAATGGGTGCACCCGAATCAAACAGTACATAAAAGGAAATCTCATTAACAAGACATGTACCTTGAATAAGATCTTCATCATCCTTAACTTCAACTCCACTCATGATGAACAGTCTTCCTTTGGCTTGAGGTCTGGCCACTCGAACAGTATTCACTCCTTTTTTTTCAGATTAGGGCACACGGGCTTGATGTGTCCAGGCTGGCTATAGTGGTAGCATATAGGGCAGTTGGCACTGAAATGCTTTCTCATACACTTAGTGCACCAAGGTGGTGTGTTGTTGTTGGAGTTCCCAACTTGAGAACCCTGGTTATTGTTGGTGTTGTATACCTTGAACGATTTTTGTCAATTCCCTGATGGAAATCCATAGTGTCTCTTGTTGTGGTTAAAATGCTTCCCTCTTCCATGACCTTGTCCGAAATTCCTCTAAGGCCCGTAGGAATTTCCTTGAGGAATGGCACTCTTTAGTGCTGGATTCCTTGCTTTCACACTTTCCTCATAAAGTCGACATTTGTTGACCAGAGTTGGGAAATCTAGTATCTATTGATGAACGAACATCACCTTTAAGTCTTGTCTCAGTCTGTCTTCAAACTTGGCACACTTGGACCTTTCGTTTCCAACTTGAATGTAGTGATGGGCATATCTCGCCAAATCTTCAAACATGGTAGCATACTCTCCAACTGACATGCTCCCCGACTGCACACGCAAGAATTCTATTTGTTTCTTTGTCTTCTTGTCTGCAGGAAAGTACTTCTGTAGAAATCTCTCCTTAAAAGTTGTTGTTAGATATTTACGGAACGGCAAGTGTACCGTATCGTACAAGTAACAAAATCCGGTAAAATACCGGGATATCGTCCTCAGGGAGCAGAGTAGATTGACACTAATTCCTACAAGAATGAATTGAGTATCTATTTACAAGAATTTGTTTGATAAATTGATAATGGTTTTGTAACAAGGTTAAATTAAAATAAAAAGCTAACTACGAATTTAAAAGAGTTGGGATCGAAATTCATCATCTTTCCATTTTTACACCCATAGATTCAATTCCAAGCAACTTGCAAAGTTATTGATTCTGACACATTTTCGGCAATTCATTTACATCAATTCCTTGAGTGTAAAATCCTTAGATAATCACTCAGTTACCAATTCATTGGTTAATTGACTGATAAACTAGTATTAAAAACAATGTAAAAGCAATTCATACATCATTATCCATTCCTGAAATAATGGTGTATGAAGGAAGATAATTCAAATCAGGTGTCAAACTTAACTTTCCAATTAAACTTGAACCCAAGAACAAGAATTCAGTAGCTAATTAAACTCATGCATTAAGAATGGGATAAACTTCCCAAAATCAAATAACAATCACATTAGAATTGAATCCAGGAGTACAAAGGTTAGAAGATTACATTTCAAATCCCTACAACGAAGAACTAGCCACTCATCCCGGTGATTACAACACTCTGATCATGAGAAATACAAGAAATTATGTGAAATAGAATCGTTTCCACGATTTCTATCCTAATCTCCCTATATTTTGTGCCAAGAATTGCTTCAGCCACTAACTGGTTTTTCCTCCATAACTGCCTATATCAGCCACTAACTGTTATTCTCTTGCTCAAGCTAGAGATTTTGCTTTAGCGAGAGAAGATGCATTTCCACGCCTGAACACCTCGCCTGGGCGAGAGAATTCAACTTTCCACACTTGAACACCTCGCTTGGGCGAGGGAGAAACAGTAAATATGAGTTTTTTGTCTTGAAATAGCGCCTGAGCGAGACTTCCTCACTTGAGCGAGGGGTTCTAGTATTTTCTGATGATTTTCCTCTGAATTATGGCTTGAGCGATCATTACCTCTCTTGAGTGAGGTTTGTGCTGTTCAGAAACTTATTCTTCTTCTTTTTTTCTCCTTTATTCATCATTTCTAACCCTGAAAACAACAACACATAATTAAATTCCTAAAGAGTACAAGATTACTAAATTGTCGGATATTGTATGTAATTATATCATAAATCTAAACAAAGTGCCCTAAAATCATATACATTTCATTAACATTTTGGCACTTAACAGTTGCCTCGTTGAGAACTTGGTGTTCATGTTCCATCTGGCATTGGGTAAACTCCCACCAATTTTCAGCCTCCTTCATCAGCATATAGCTCGCATAAGTGACATTCTGCTCCTCGGTCCACATCAGTGCCCGGAAGATTCTCTCCAACTCTTGGATTCAGTCGTTTGCAGCATTTGGTGCAAAACCTCCTTCAAACTTCAGCGGGTTGCGACGACAAAACTCATCCAATCTTGTGTACATAGCAGGTCCTTATGGTTGCTGATTCAATTGATGAAAGTTACCATTCACATTTTGAATTGCTGATTCCATGTCCAGCCATCTTAATTCTGAGAACGTCATATTTGTATGAGTTACACCTCCAACCGAAAGTACGCAAATTCGTATCTCCGATCGAAAATTAAAAAACAAATAAACAATCAAACAAAGTCACACAAGAAAGCATATAAGCTCATGCCCCAGGTCGGATAGGATTGAACATGCTCTGATACCACTTAATGTATTGCCCCGAAAATCACTTCATAAATAATGTAATTAATCTCTTAGAAAAATGGGTAATTTTTTTTTATTTAATATATAAATCACAATTTTTTTCAAGACGTCACATTTTTATAAACTGCGGAAAGTAAATAATTGATACCTAATGGTAATCGAAAATGGTACAACACTTTTTTGAATGCTTTTCATTATAAAAGACTTGACCCCACAACACACACAACAAGGTATTGCTTTGCCCATGTATAACGTGGTTTCAAAATACAAGGCGAAATCTAATCATCTCCTAAACTGAAAACTGTAGAGCAAAAATAAGTGCAAAATAAGTTGGGGGCGTCAATATTACAAAAGTACCCTACACATGTGTCCCTATTCCAAAAAGTAAAAGAATAGAAGCAGCTCCTAGGGGCTAGCTCCAAGACTAGCGGGTGTACTAGAGCCCTCGCTCGGATCCTCCTCAGGTTCTAAGTCTGATGAGAGGTCTACTACCTCCACAGAGTCCTCTATGCAGACTAACACCACACAGTCATCATCGTCAACCTCCATCTCCTCCATCGTGTCAAAGTCGATTCACAGAGTCCTAATTCTCGCCCTATCAAATTTCAGCTGCTCTGGCAGGGCACTCAGAATGTCCCTCCTTGGTCCCATAGAGCTCGCGTCATCCTCTCAAATCATATGTTTACATGACGGTCCTGCAATATTGCTGGCCCTGACGGCCTCTTCAGTATCTTCCGATGATCGCCTCCCCTTTCTTAGAGCCGAAGAAGAATGTCATCACAAGGTCCCTCGGAGAACCGGGGTCTGACAGCAGCTGGTCTACACGGAGTTGTAGACTAGGTAGATGGATGAACGGGTATAGGCATTTTGCCCGGTAAGGTGAAGGAAGTCTCTCTGATGGCATGGTGTGCTAGAAAGTGCATAATGGAACCATCACACACAAGCTCCAGCTCTAGGTCACAGGGGTCGGTGTAGGTGTATCGCTCTTCATCAACTCTCCAAGTCCCCTCCTCGGATATTATGAATCGGTAATTCTGAATCATTGTCAATCAGTCCATCTGAACAATGATGTATACAAGTACACTACAATGAAAGAGATGGAGTAAAAAATATAATGAATACTCTTCATTGACGTCGTAGAATTACATAATATCACACCAAGACAGAAAAACAAATACAAATATAACATGTTATCATACATGTATGTGCCGATGATGAATGATGCTTGTAACTCAGGATTTGGATAAATATCCACGAGTACAATATATGAATGTTATGTTTTGTTCATCCATCCCTACGCCAATATCCTCTCAATAAACTATTCAAAAATAACTGAGAGTATAGGTCCCACAACAAGCCGATTTGAACGCACCAAATTCATTCCTCGCATAGATATGTGATCGATCTGTTCCAACGAAAATGTGAATTTCAGGATAGTGTCGTATCAAACACTGTATGGGCATCCTCTCATTGATCCTAATTGAAAAGAGGGTTTGTTAGAGATTGTCTAGTTGGTGCTATGAGAACTGTCCGATCCAACAGAATACCTCATCCAAGACTATAGGGTACTCGTCTCACCTAGACCCTCTTTCAAGGCTTTGTTGACGCATAACCACCATCACCGACCCTCTCAACATCTCGGGGCTTGTTCGTCTCTCAAAATTTTCCTCTCCACTACTTCATTATTCACAATGAATATGCACACTAACCAAGTTTAGCAAATTAAATCCTTTAATCATTCTTTTATAACGATCGACCCATCCTAAGACATCTCTCATCAAGAATGCTTCTAGTTGGACTCGATCTAAACATTTTTTGCAAGAGATAAAAACCACATCTCGACTACGAACCATCGTTGAATCACCCTAGACGATCCAATGGCCAAGCCTCTTAGGGTCAAATGATCTCGCTGCATGGGAATAACATAACACTTTTGGGCCTTGCCCTTAACGATGTAATTTTTAGGACTTATTACTTTGGTTATGGTGAATTTCTTGTACAAACTCCAAATAATCTAGTGTAATTGTTCTTTCTTACGGAGTTTGCATATTTGAGGTACATTATCCCCAATGAAGGAGTTTTATAGGTTTCATTGAAGAGGAATAGAATTGAGGAAACTAGAAATTGAAGAAAAATGAAACCTTGGTAGAAAGGTTATCATTGGACTCTCGCCCAAGCGAGAGCTGGCGCTCAAGCGATAAAACAAGTCAATCCTCCTGGAGACCTCTCGCCCAAGCGAGGTATGGCACTCAAGCGATAAAAATAAGCCAATCCTCTTGTAGACTTCTCACTCAAGCAATAAAAGCAAGCCAATCCTCCTAGAGACCTCTCGTCCAAGCGAGAGCTGGCGCTTAAAGGACACAAGCTTGAAAACAAGCTAATTCTCCTATCTTAAGGAAATGTTTCCTCACACAAATTCTCACCCCTACTGAGGGGAATCCTAGATTTCAAGATCAATTCCTCATTGTTAGCACGTATTTTTAGGTCTTGAGATCAAACAAACAATTCATACATATAAGCAACTAGAACAGTTATTTGATTAATGTTCATCCATGGATAACCATAGCATTACTCCATACATAGACATAAATTAAATGATATGGATTAAGAAACCGCACTTACTTAATCCAAACAAATAGACAATTGATTAAGTACATGATTTCTTAAAATCCAAGTCCGTTCCTAAACTTGTGAGGGAGTTTAGGAGATCCTCATGTCATATCCTGACACCACTGTGTCACGATGTTTTCTCTCTCACCTGAGTGTTTCGTGAAAATTGTTTCCTCAACTTCAGGTGAAAGTAAAGTGTTTGACCTCGTCTCGAAATCTTCATCACGATAACAACTAATATAAACAATAATTAGAATACTTGATAATTACAATTCTTACATAGTGACAATTTATGCAAAAACATAAATTTTAATCTAATATATACTTAATCACTTTCATCCATTCGATTCAAGATTAAATATTCTTGAATTATTCTTTATCATTGAAAGTCTTAAAACAAAACAACACTTTAAAATAAAACTTTAACAAAACTTTTGAAGTAAGACGTTCTTACTAAGATCAACATCTTAAAGTAAGATTATTAAGTTAAAATTATCATTTTAAAGTAAGTCAACTTAAATAAAAATCAACACTTTAATTTAAGACTTTTTAAGTCACACTTACCACTTCCAGGTAAGCTAACTTAGCCAAAGTCAACACTTTTAAATCAAGACTTTTTAAGTCAAACTTATCACTTTAAAGTAAGTTTATCTTAACAAAGTCCACACTTTAACTAATTTATTATCCAAGACCTCATAACACTTTAAGTTTATAAAGTCAAGACTTTAATAAGTCATCTTTTATCTAAAATCATTATTTTAACTTGGAAATCAAAGGATAACATTTACTAATTAAACCCTTAACACGTAATACTTTAAAACATCATTTTTTCAACAAAAAAACTCACCATTTTCCTTAATATGGTTCATAACTCCACCAATGTGCCTAAGGATGTCATCCAACAACATTTCATTCTACATAATCAAATAGCTTTTTGTGTTAATAATACATTCATTAAGCACACTAACAACATTACTTTAACACTTTAAAACACACTTAAACTCATAAACATTTTGGATTTCAAAAATAGAAAATATTTTTTCCTAAACACATATAGGCCATGATTTTTAGGCCAAATGGAAAGGAAAAAGTTTTAGTTTTTCGACTTGTCATTAAGCACATTAAAGATTTCTTTGATGTACAAATCATCACTTTTAAACACCTTAAAACACCAACATTAAATTTTTCCAGCATTAAAACAGAAAAGTAAATTATTCTAAACTTGTCCAAGGATATAGTTTTTCAATCCAAAAAAATGGATAAGTTTCTAGTTTTACATAAGTCAAAAACTCCTTAAAGGTTCATTTGATTTCACTATCATCCTCTTTAACCATGACCAAAAAAACACTTAAAAATCATTAAATTAACCCCATGAACAACATATTAAGAGATGATAAGTATCTCATGGTATAGGTGTGAGAGATGGAGAAGAGAAGAAGAGAATACCTTGCACTTTTTAGAAGGTTTTTAGCTTAAAGAGAGAAAGTGAGGTGGGGTAGTTATAGGAGTGCCCTTCTCCCCATCAATTCAGATCTTTTGGAAGAAATTTTGATTTTTAGATTGCCTAGGTGGAGGTGTCAATGCATGATGGTGAGAGGAGGTTAGGTGAGGGATAGTGAGATATGGAAAGATTTGCTTTTACTGGATTGACAAGCAATTGACTCATGATGCAACCAATACTCCGACTTGATTGATGTGACGAGATTCCGTGATTAATGTTGTGCCCGAGTATTATCATGTAACTTCGTCTGGGGATGAACGATCTCCCGATTTAAGCTTTTCATCTAAAACGCCTAAACTTGAATTTGGAGGTTAAAAATATCTAGATATGGGTTTTCGGACAAATTTGGTGTCTACTTTGACTCAAAATAATACTTTGAAGTCAACGGAGAAATCGGAGTTCGGTTTCGAGTTACAAAACTCAAAATCACGTTTTTCTCTAGCCGAAACTTGGTAAAACGGCCCAAAATCGTCTTAGAGACTTTAAAATCTTGAAAAATTAGTGCAAGCGATAAAATCATAATACAAGACTAAAACTCAACTGAGGTTTAGCCTGAAACATTGCCAATTAATTTCTAAAATTAATCCTGTGAACTGAGAAAAAAAACACGGTGTTAAAAGCTCATATTCGTTATCAGTTTTATTGGTTGCCAGTAATTAGATGACATATTTTGTAACCCAAAATAAATAGTCGATATAATTGTATTAAATATATGATATTCACCTTAATTAGAAATTATGAATTTCTATAACATGCATCATAGAATTTGGGATTAGGTAGATCATGCCCACATTTTGAGGATGAAAATTCTCAAAAAAGGTGGAAACGTTGTAACATTCCTCTTTTTGTTATCTATTTATATGTATATACTATTTCTATAAATAATATCAATGTGAAATGAATTATATTCCTAAAACTGAATAAGATTCCTAAATGAAATTTAAATTTATGTCTCTCAAACTCCATTGAACGTGGATAACTTGGCATGACAACCATATAATTCCAATTCTTTTATGATGTTGAAGGTCAGGCAGGGATGGTGCTACACGTATTTGCACATCCTCGATTATTTTATATAAATATTTATCCCATTTATTCCCAAAATTATTTATTTTGTAAACAATATCAACGATTCATGAAAATTAAATAATTATTATTGTGTTAAATTATTTTATAATATAGTGAATATACAATTTAAGGAACTTTATGATTGTTTCTCTAAGATAAATACTCATATGTTTCTTTGTATGTCTTGTTTGAGTGTAGTAGTTTTCTTCTCTATTTTTTATATGACAAAACTAAGGAAATTTACAAAGTTTTCTCCTCATGGTTTTTGTTCAACTAGTTTGGTAATATTTGATAATCAACTTGAGGCTTACATCATTGATGTTGAATTTGCTTCTTTAAAATGAATCAATAATCTTTTAAATAAGTTGGTTGAAAGTGGAAGATGCATTGTTTACTTATTAGTTTATCTTTTTAAAAAAAATACAGTTGTAGAAATAGTTTTTCAACTTTGAAAATTTGTTAAAAATAAGTTCCATAAATGGGATGTGCATGGATAATGTATCTGTAGTTACTTATATTCGGTGAGAAATGTTCAACAATATTGACAATAAAATGATTATTCAACAATTTCAAAATATGAAATCATATAGATTAATTATGAAATATATAATTTATTTGATTAAATATATTTAAATTTTGTAATTTTAACATTAATATTTTTAATTTTTTATTATTAATAATATTTATTATTTTAATTTTTAATGTATATTACACAGTCTGTCTTTAGTTTCTATATATCCCCCATTGAGTTCATATAATGTTGACACCATAAAGCAAACTATAAGGGTCAATTTTTTATAAAAATGTCACCTCCAAGTGATATTTGCCAAGAAATAAAATATGGAAATGGGACAACATCTTCAAAAGCAGAAAAACAAGTACAACTATTGTCAAAGACGAACAGAAACTAATAGTATGTGAAATTTTTATAATAAAGACTATCTTCTAAACAAGGATCAAAAATTATATCTTTATGTTTTTAAACAATCAAATTCCAACAAATAATATAAAAGTGTTATATTATATTTTGTAACTTTTCTTTGTAATAAGTTCTCACTTTTTAATTGGATTGGGTTACCAAATTTGGACAACAAATAAAACTGGTGATCGCCATAACTTACTCCTCTACATCCCCACTCTAAAATGTTTTGCAGTATCTAAACTATAATACTCTAAAAGCATGAGAAGAAAAAAAGTTATACAAGTAAAGTGTTTCCTTCATTAGAATCACTTTAGTTGGTCAAGCTAGATAATTGTGAGTGTATAAATTTGAACTTATAGTGCATGTCCTTTAACCCTTTGTCATTATGTTTTACCATTTTCCCTCGTTATTATAAAACCTCTTATGACTTTCCATTCAGAAAAATTATATATAGTTATTGAAATGAATCATATATATATATTACATTAACAAAATATATATATATATATATATATATTTTGTTAATGTAATGTTTTTCGGTTTCTCTATTGTGTATTTTTTGTTATGATAACATATTTTAAAAATTCATAAAAGAAGATAATATCACATACTTAAATGTTAAATTAGTTATAATAAATTTTCTTGGAAGCTCTAAATAAGGCGTTGGTCTAACTATATAAGACCTCAGTAGATCTTAGATATCATACTATGTCAAAAGTTAAGTGTTTAGTTTTTTGTAATTAACATTTATGCAAGGCGACGGTCTAATTTTGTAAGGTCACAATAAGAGGATTCTCTCCCATTGATGTAAGACACTGGTCTAGGAAAAAAAAATCAGAAATAGTAAGTTTTACAAATATAGTACGTACAATTTTAGAGTATTTTGAGACTTGATTAGTCTAGTGTGAGGTTGATTTTAATGTTATTTTGGAAGGTTGGATTAGTGGATTATAAATTATATTTATTTTTACAATATCATGAGAGTTATTAAAATCGTTTGGCCCTGGACATTTTCACGAGAGTATAAATTATATTTATTTTTAAATATTATTCCAGAATAAATATCAATTTTTTTTGTATAATTAAACGTATTTTCTCACATTTTGAATAAAGAATTAAGGAATTAATCTCTTTTTGGTATCTAAGTGTCTCTCTGAACAAATATCTTTTATAGAAATTGAATTTTTAACCTAATACAATACATGAAGATTAAGTAAGGTTGTACATCACTATACTACGTCCCAGCAGGTATATCCATTTTAGATTATCCTGCACATAAATCACTTAAAATTTATTAGATTTATAAGACTTTCACACACCACTATTACATTTATCACTCAATCTTAGATTTTTAATATCTTTCAGCATAGTATATTTAATTTAATTATTATTTATATTACTTTACTATTATTATTATTATTATTACCATAAATATAAAGGAGGTGTATAAGGTAAAAGGATTGGGTGAATAAAAATTTGGGCTGCATGTAGTCTTAACTTAAGTTTTTAAATTAAAGACTGAATTAAAACTCTCCACCAGATTTTGAAAAATAGTAAAGTCTTGTATAAAATGTTAAAATTTTGCATAAAACTAATGTTAAAACTCTACTCCAGTTGCCCTAAAGAATATTTTTGAAAACGGACATTTAATAAAATAAAGTCTAAATTAGTTGTTTTTGCCTTATATCTTATTTTTATTTTTCAATCTGATAATGTGAGAAAATAAAGCATCAATTTAGTCTTTTATTTTATTTTTAGATTTTAATTTGGTCCTCTAACAAAATAAATCATCAATTTAATCTTCTGTCATTTTAATATTTGTCAATTTCATTATTCTATCCTAAGAGGTTTGCCCTATTTCCGAGTCTCAAAGCTTTTCTAGGAAGCATATTCTGGCAGATTGGTGGAGGGTGTCTCAATTGAAGGAAAGTCTTATTATTCAGAAATCTAGGCAAAAGTGGCTGAAGGACGAGGATGCAAACTCTAAATTTCTTTATGCGTGTATAAATAGCAGGCAAAGAAGGAATCAAATCGTTGGTTTGTCTTTTGATGGTAAGTGGTGCGAAGATGAGGATACAATAGCAAAGGGCATTCTTGATTTCTTTGAGAACCACTTTCGAGAAGAGATTCTTGATAGTCATACTCTAGACGGGGTGGTTTTCAATTCTTTGTCAGCTGACTATAAGGTTTTTCTTTGTGTTCCGTTTTCTGATGTCGAGATTAAGGATGCGGTTTGGAGTTGTGCCAATGACAAGAGCCCTGGGCCGGATGGGTTTAATTTTAAATTTTTTCAAGATTATTGGGATGTCCTCCATGTTGATGTGTGCAAGTTTGTTAAAGAGTTTCATGGGAATTCTAAGATCGCAAGAGGCTTGAATTGCTCTTTTTTGGTGTTAATCCCAAAGATCTTAAGTGCCTCTAAAATTCAGGATTTTAGACCTATATCTTTGGTGGGTTCTCTTTACAAAATTCTATCTAAATTTCTCACTGCTAGATTGAAGATAGTCATTGGGTCTTTGATTTCTTCCTCTCAATCAGCTTTTATTCAGAATAGTGGTATTTTGGATGCGGTGGTTTTAGTCAATGAAGTGATTCACTCGACCAAGAAGAGTGGTTCTGGGTGTATGTTACTCAAGGTGGAGTTTGAAAAAGCCTATGATTTGGTGAGTTAGGACTTCTTGGAGTATATGATGCAGAGATTTGGTTTTCCGGTTGTTTAGAGGAGATGGATTAGAGCTTGCTTGGCCTCATCTTCGAGTTCAGTTTTGATAAATGGCAATCCTTCGAAGCAATTTTCCGTCTCTAAAGGCCTTCGGCAAGGTGACCTGATTTCTCCTTTCCTTTTCCTCTTGGTGGCTGAAGGTTTTGCACGTCTTAGTAGGAGTGCTAAGCTCATTGGTTGCTTCGAGGGGTATAAGGTCGGAAGGGACGAGGTTGAAGTTTTTGATCTGTAGTTTGTAGATGATACAATTGTGGTGTTCAAGCCTAGTGTGGATAATCTGTAGTGTATAAAGAGTATCATTTGCTGCTTTGAATTAGTCTTTGGGCTAAAAGTGAATTTTGGTAAAAGCTCATTGTTCGGTGTTAAGGTGGATAGGATTTTTGCTGAATCTGGTTCTCATTTTTTGAACTGTAAGTGTGGATAATTTCCTTTCTCTTACTTTGGTATTTCGACCGGGGCTAGTCCCGAGAGGGCTTCTACTTGGGCACCGGTGATTGATGTTGTCACTGCAAGGCTGGTCTCATGGAAGAGTAAGTTTATCTCTTTCGGTGGGAGAGTTGTTCTTCTGAATGCAGTTTTGGCTAACATTATGATTTATCTTCTTTCTTTAAAGCTCCTAAAAAAGTCATTAATAGTTTGGCGAAGTTGTATAGGAAGTTCCTGTGGGGTAGCAGACTTGGACGTAAATGGATTGTTTGGGTGTCTTGGGAGGAGATTTGTAAACCAAAAGAGGTGGATGGTCTTGAGGTAAAAAATCTTTCTCTTTTTAATGATTCTTTATTATGAAAATGGAAGTGGAGCTTCCTCGTTCATCCGGATTCCTTATGGGCTAGGGTCATTAAGTCGAAATATAATATCATCTCCTTTATCTCTTCTTCGGCTGCTATTTCCCCGTGGTGGAAGGATATCTCTAAGGTGGGTTGTGAGTCTGATGGGGGTAGGGGTTGGTTCTCTTATAACATGTGGAGGGTTCTTGGGGTAAAAAATCTTTCTCTTTTTAATGATTCTTTATTATGAAAATGGAAGTGGAGATTCCTCGTTCATCTGGATTCCTTATGGGCTAGGGTCATCAAGTCGAAATATGATATCGTCTCCTCTATCTCTTCTTCGGCTGCTATTTCCCCATGGTGGAAGGATATCTCTAAGGTGGGTTGTGAGTCTGATGGGGGTAGGGGTTGGTTCTCTTCTAACGTGTGGAGAGTTCTTGGGGTAAAAAATCTTTCTCTTTTTAATGATTCTTTATTATGAAAATGGAAGTGGAGATTCCTCGTTCATCCGGATTCCTTATGGGCTAGGGTCATCAAGTCGAAATATGATATCGTCTCCTCTATCTCTTCTTCGGCTGTTATTTCCCCATGGTGGAAGGATATCTCTAAGGTGGGTTGTGAGTTTGATAGGGGTAGGGGTTGGTTCTCTTCTAACGTGTGGAGGGTTCTCAGAGATGGTCGTCGGACTCGTTTTTGGCTTGATACTTGCGTTGGTCAAAATCCGCTGAAGAACTCTTTTCTTAGACTTTTTTTGTGGTTGCTGATAATTTAGCCCTTGTGTCTGATTCGGGGGCTTGGATTAACAGGACTTGGGTTTAGAATGTGAGATGGAGGAGAAGTATGTTTGTGTGGGAATCTAGCTTAGAGAAGAACTTGTTGGAGTTTATCATTCCGTTTAATTGTTGTTTGGGTGTTGTTGATAACTGGAAGTGGAGCTTATCATCATCTAGGGTTTATGATGTGAAGTCTTCTTATTTGTTCCAGTTAAATGCTTCTCAGTCTGAGTTGGGTCTTTTGCTTAGTAAGGTGTGGCTAAAGTGCGTGTCTTCCAAGGTTTGTTGTTTTGTTTGGAAGGTGCTTAAGGGAAGATTGCAACTAAAGCGAAACTTGGAAAACGTCAAAAATACAGCAAGAAGCAGATTTGGTTTGTGTTTTCTGTAATCAACTTGTAGAAACTATTGATCATCTGTTGGTTTCTTGTGAGTTTGTGGAGAATGTTTGGAAAAGTTTCTACAACTGGTTAGGGTGCTCTCTTGTTTTTCCAGATAATTGTGTTGATTTCTTTAATTTTCACTCGAGTTTGTGCAGAAATTCTAAAGGTAACCAATTTTGGTTGATGCTTTGGTTTTCTTGTCTGTGGTCTATTTGGTTGGTGCGAAATGACTGTATTTTTTGGAGGAAAGAGTTTGGTTATGTCCATATTATGGATTTAATCCAAATAAGATCTTGGACCTGGTTCTCTAGTGTAGTTGGGGAGAATAATTTGGTTTTTGCGAATTGGTATATGGGCCATTGGTCCTGTATTGTTTTTTCTTTGTAGTGTCTTTCTTTTTCTGGTTCTTTTGTATTAGGTTAGCACCCATTATGCTTTCGTAATATAATTCTTTTGCTTAACAAAAAAAACATAGATCATCTTCACCGGAGAAACAAATACATCAAAAACAATCTAAAAATAAAAGTATGTGACTTTTTTATCTTTTAAATATAATATATGACACTTTTATCTTTCAATACAAGTGTACAATCTAACTCGGAGATTATTCTTTTCCCATTAACTTCCCTTCAATTAGGTCTGTAGTGCAAAATGCCTAATTTATCATAAATTCATTTTCCACCATCAAAATCTGCATTTCCCCTCCCCCAGATACCATTGTTTCTGTCTTTTGGATTCAATTTGAATTCTTTGAATGAGGAGAATGGAGAGGGAAATAGGATTTGTTACATAAATAGGGAACAAATATGTATATTTTACTATTAGTGACAAACATGTAATTACCAACAAGATTTAGTATACTCCAATTTAAATTTAACATCATTGCGACTAAAGAGTGAAAATCTTTAATTAGAAAATATAGAATCAAAATTTCACTTTATTTTGTTAAAGATCTAAATTAAAACCTAAAAGTAAAATAAATGAAAAATAAGTATTTTAGCCATAAATACAATAGTATAGGGGAAAGCCCAATCCTAGACAAACTTGTACCATGCTTCATAAAAGATAAAACTAATAACTTGCACCACCCATGTGGAAGTCTGCAAGTATGGTTTCGTTAACATGGAATAGATATTTCTATATCAAATTATCTCTTATTCATATAAATAAAAATATGTTATATTAACCAAAATTTAAATATTTTTTTATTTACAATTATTATAATAATTATTTATACAAGGTATAATTTGAGATGATAAATATTTTTTTCTATTAACATGATAATGCTTTACTCTAACTTTCTTTAGAGACTTTTGTTCCATTGTGATGGGGACAGGTGTAATATTTCTTTAATATAATTTTAATTCTTAAATGAGGAAGAATCTTGATGAACAGGAGAGAAAAATTATTCCTAAGATTATCCAAACGTGCTTTATCATTTTGGTGGATATTGTTCTTGGGTCAGGTTCCTCTCCATTAATGTAGAGACAAGTACAATTTTTTCATTTAATTTGAAGGGTAAATTTGTCTTATCATAATAAATATAAGGGTATAAGTGTAAAAGCATGTTACATTTTCTTTAGTTTTTGACATCACTTGCTTCTTCATTACTGGAGATGAGTCTTATTCATTGTTCTTGAGTCGGTAGGTTGATTTCTGTAACTGTCTTGTCGTCCGGTGGGACTCATTTTTCACTATAAGATCAAAATATACTCGACCAAAACAATTTTGTTTGGTTTGGTTCTATATAAGCTTTAGTACATTTTTGTTAGTATGTTAGTATTTTATTATGGATGAAATTCGAATTTATAATCTCAATTCATATATATGTATATATAGCATTAATTATGTATATTCGAGATTAAAAATAGTATTAAGAAGGTATTGATCTATGGTGTAAGGCTTAGTTAGATTTTTATGATGATCAAAATGTTAAAAATTTAATTATTGAGAGTCACACTTGTTGAGAGAAACAGTTACATACTCGAAAGAGATTGATTTCTTATCCACCAAATGAGAAGATATCTTTGATAATACTAAAAATAAAATTAAAAAAATAGAATATAATGAAATCTTTTCCATTATCTTTATTATTAGGAGATTCACTTTTATTATTAGAAAATATGTTTCTATTACTATTTTTAAGGTGAAATCTAAAAATGGAAAAAATAAACTAAAAAAGAGAACAAGAGCACCCATCAGAGATAATAATGAAAAGTTCAGTGGAGGTATACACACGTGTTTTTTTCATGTGCAAAAATAAATGCTACACTTTTCTGTGGTATTGAGTTTTAATACGAAAATAAACGTACCTAATTTCATAATCATATTTATAAATTTATCTAAGTGGTAGTTGGCTGGATATTTATATTCTTATTTAAATTTCACTCATATCTCATTAATTTTAGTAAAATTATACAAATCACCCCTTATATTTTTTACACCTATATAAACTTTCTAATTTTTATACTTTCGTTATACTGATCACTCCTGCATGAAAAATAAGTTTAATATTTTAAACGAAAATGTGATAAATATAATTTAGTTAACAAAACATGATATATTGTTATGACAAGTCCAAATAATATATCAGTCAATACATCATTATTATTTTTGGTTCATTACGATATATATAAGAGCAATTTAAACAATATTTATTTATACGTGTTGATGTATTTTGTAACCAAAAATAATAAAAATACATTGATTTATATATTATTTAGATTTGTCTCTATTATATATCATGTTTTGTTAACTTAATTGCGTTATTACATCTTTTGTTTAAAATAATACATTTATTTCTAATGTCAGAGTGATAAAAGTATAAAATTAGAGGTTTATATAAGTGTAAAAAAGTGAGAACTGGTTTATATAATTTCGCTAAAACTCGGAAGGTTTTGATGTAATCATGTAAAACCTCAACCCCATCGATACAAGTTTCTCGTTTTGATTGGATTTGATTTAGACGGGTTATATAGTAATGAGTTTTGTCATACCCTTATAATATAGAAAATAATTAGAACCCATTATAACTTATAAATAATACCAAAATCTAGTAAACTAAAGGGTCATTTTCTATTTCACCAAACGCCAATATGCAAATTGGACCACAAGCCCCCAAATTCAATGCATCTTTCTTTCACGTTCATAAGCTCCCAACTTCACGCATGCCAAAAAAATATTACTGATCTCAACCAATTTTTAAAGTAACTGACTCTAAAGGGATTAGATTCACTAATCATTGGTGTCAAACTTGTGGTTTTTCACTCTTCACATGCTCCAATAACAATAGAACTCTTTGGTGATATGATGAGACTCTCAGTCATGGTTGGGCCCAACAAGTGGTATCAGATATAGTAGTTTGGTTGAGATATGGTAGACTTAAGGGTGACACATGTAATGAGTATATTCAAGTGTGAAGTCTCTCATATTGGATGAACAAATGTTTGTTGTCCCGCGTCATGTCTCATATATTGTCCAAGACCAATAAAAACATGTCATGTCGATTAAAAATAACATTAGTCATTATTGATGTTTTTGATTCATTATCATTGGCCTAATATATGGATTATGGGATAATATTCAGGATAACATATATTTGTTCCATCTTGGATATGAGGGATTAACGAAAAGTTTATAAGTTGAAAAGATTAATGAAAATATTGTCTTAATATTTTAGTTTAAGACATAATATATCACTTTTGACTCTTCATTTTTCTCATATTCCAGTACCAATAAGACTCCTAAATGATTGGAGGCTCCCAAATCAGATCGGATCAAACAAATAATTTTCAAGCAAATCCCAACAACACTCCAATCTTTTCATGCCAAAATCACTCATAAGCAGTTCTACTTGAAAACATTGTAGAAATAGAAATGGACCAGTTCAGTTGTATATACGTTCCAGAAATAAGTAGTCTTTAATTCAATAGCTAATATCTCTGCCAAGAAACTAAATATCTTAGACATCTAATGCAGTGTCTTGAATATTCACATAAAAAACACGCTAAAGAAAATATGTCCAACCACTTATATCAAAAGAAAAGGAAACATTATCATCACTACCAACTTGATTCCACTATTAATACAACGGACCCATTGTTTTAAATTAGACTTAGGCGGTTACATTCTATTTATATAGCAATTTCAAGAAAAGACAAACAATGAAATTACAATTATGATTGTCATATTGTTTAAAGACTTTTCAAAATCACAATATTGTGTGTTCTTTAATGTTAAGAGTGGATGATCGGAAGCTGAGGATGGATGATCGAGAGGTGAGGAACTGAGGATGGATAGTCGGAAGAAGATGGATGGTGTAGTGTAGGAGAACGGGTAACTTGATCAGATGATCTTCTGGGCCCGCCTGGGTAGGTACTTAAAAAGGTTCTCCGACGATCAAGTCAGTAAAATATTCTAGAGAGAATGAGAGTAAATAAGAGAGAAGTTAGAGCAATAAATGAGGGAATAAGAATTAATTATACTCCATGCATGATCTCTTCTATTTACAGAGCTTGGGAAGTGCTGAGGTGGCATCTGGTCATTGACCAGTATTTAACGAGTACAAAGGACGTACTCTGGCTGTCCTTACTTTGACCTATAGATCTGTTCTTGTTGATTTTTCGGGGACAGGTGGAATATGCAGGCGGCTTGTTATCCGACATTGGAGGCGAGTCAGAGGCGCATTAAATGGTGGGTCAGAGGCGCATCAAATGATGTGGCAGAGGTGTCAATGTCGTGTCAGGAACATTTATGGCTTCTTCTGCAAGCAAGTCAATCTGGAGGCGGGTAACGGGGACTGTGTGGGGCAGTGAATATCATGCTCGAGTATGATGTGTAATTGCCCAGTTATGACCGAGATAGAACAATTGCCCTCAGTTTACTAGCTCGGTCAAGGGCGACCGAGTTAGTGGTTTAAGGGTGGTTGGAGGTATACTGGTTATGGTCAGGCGCGGTTTAGGTGCGTAAGGATATGTAATGATGACTCTCTGTTTCTAGGCTGACACGTGGGTGTTCTATCGACACGTCTGCTCATTTTGGTTCCGTCGTCTGAGATTTTGTGCTACCGTTAGATTGTTTTTGAGTGCTCTTGGACGGGTGGATTTGCGTTTTGAATTGGGCTTCCACGTAGATCTGGGCATGGGTCTTTCCTATAAATAGGGGTTCTTTCTTCCCATATTCTTCATTCTCTTCTTGCCGACCTTTCAACCATATACTGAATCCGGGCGTATCTTTTCTATCTAGAAGTCTTCTTTCTTCCAAGCTTTTTTAATCGGTAATTCCTCTTCCCTTCTTCCTTTTTTATTTTAATTATGACCAGTGGGGAATCTAGCTCCGATGATTTGGAGGTCTTGCCCGGTCCCGCATCGATCTTTACGTCCTCGGGTCTCCGTCATCAAAGGCATCGGTCTACACGGGGGTGACCTCGACGGTTATCTTTATTCGCCCTCATGCATGATGTGAGGGTGGGAGATAACATGAGCGAGGCTATCATCCTGGACCGGGCAGCCTTTTATAAGAAGTCGGGTCTGGTCTTGGATGGTATATCCAACTCGGAGTCTGACACTTCTTCTGATGACAGGTTATCTATGAGGAGGAATTTCGCCGAGCGTGCCGACCAATATACACTCCCACCAGAGATGATGGGTTCAGAATCTCCTTATTGGTGGGTTGACTGAGAGATCATAGGGAGCCTTTCTTTCTATACGACAGATAAGCAACCTCAGGTAGAATGGTTGGCCTACCCTACCGAGGATATCACATGGTGCAGTCCAACAAAAAAATGAGCGCATTTGTCAGGATATTTTCCTAGAGTACAACGACTGTCATAGTTTTTATATGTACGAGTATTGCTGCCATCGTATTGGGGTGAAGGTTCCATTCGACGACTGGTCAGCCCAGGTGTTGTAGCACCTTCAAGTGGCCCCTTCCCAACTTCATCCTAATTCCTGGGGGTTCATCCAAGCTTTCAAGATTTTTTGCGAGGTCATGAAGCGTTCGTGTATGCTCTGTCTTTTCTTCTACATGTTTCGGGTGGGGCACAGTTTCAATAAAGACGAGAGTGACGCAGGTCGGCGCGGGTGGACCTCGCTTCAATCTGCAAATGGGTGTGATCTCTTCCAGGCCTTCGAGGGATCAGTCAAAGGGTGAAAATTCGGGTTCTTTTGGGTAAAGGTTGTAGGTGAACAACACTCGTGGGCATATGGGCCCGGTGGGGAAACCCGATTCCCTTTCTCTTGGAACATGGGAATCCATCAGAAACCAACCAAACCCTTTAGTTTCTTATATGACCAGCTGAACCAGCAGGAAAGGGAGGTGGCGGATGAGATGCTGAAACGGGTCAAGGTGGGTCAGGTTGTCATCTGCTATAAGTTGGTCCAGGGGGATCATTTTTTTTAGGCTGAAGTTGGTGAGCATCTGGGTTTACGAATGTAATGTGCATATATTATCTCATATTCTTTATTGTGTATCCGGTTTTAACGTCCTTTTCTCTTCTTTTCAGTAGTTGATATGGGTGATTAATTCGATTGATCAGGTCTTCTGAGGAGGGCTGCCCTGAAGAGGAAGAGTGTGAAGGTCACTAAAAAGGCGAGGTTTGACTCGCCCGCCTGTGCTAAATCTTCTCGTGGGGAGTCATCTGTGCTGGCAATTTCTGCGCCTCCTTCTGATCTCGAAGCAGTGGTTGTGCTTACTTTGGCTGATGTCCACCCGGTTGACCTTACTAGGGAAGAAGTTGTGCTCGAGGGGGCGCTCGATCCTAGCTCGAAGGGTCCTACTAGGGGGAAGACCTCTGGTAGTGGTAAAGGAAAGGTTGTCGTCAAGTCTTCTTTCATGTATCGGGTTCCTAAGGCGGTGGGGACCGACTTACTCAACCCCGGGGTAGTGGAGAAGATGGATTCTCTGCCCATGCTTGACCTTCTGTGGAGGGTTCGGGAGGCCGAGGTCTTGGCTGCTTCTGTGGCTAAATATCTGGAGGGTGATGGAGTGTTGGCTACCCGAGTCAGGGAGGATGCTTTGGCCAAGCTCCAAGAGCAGCACTCAGGTGAGCTCCATGAGCTGGAGAAAAAATATCTCGAGGCGCTTAAGGTCCAAGAGGAGTAGAACCTGACTATTGGTGAACAGTTGTCAGATATGACCCTCAAACTTCAAGAGGCTCGGGATGTTGTGCTACAAGCCCAGGCCGACATGGGATTTGCCCAATGGTAAATCGGGGGCCTATGTGGTTGTCTTGACCAAACTGAAGGGGAGAAGTGTCATTTAGAGACGAAGTTGCAGCTGGCCGACGAGCGTGATGAGACGAACAAGGTGGACATTGTTCGGTTAACCGAAGATTTGGCCAAACTGAAGGCGTCTTATCAGGACTTGGAGGAAGATGTCGTTGCTGCAGAAAATGCAGGGTGGGACAATGTATTTGCTCATGTCCGGTTGGTTCTTCCGTATCACGACTGGTCTTGGACCCGGATTGACGCATTGGTCACTCCTAAGGGGGAGTTGGTTGCCGATGATGGTGAAGGCCCATTGAAGCTTCCGGTCCCGGGTAGGACTTAATGGGGGAGGATTGTAGGTTTAATGTACTGAAAGACTGTAATATTTTTTGTTATCTATACTATTCCCGCTTATCCTATTTATATATTGCTTTTGGTCGTCTATTCCATCCATGCTTAATGAACTTGAAATTGTTTAATAATTAACAAGGTTGGATTGACCGGGAAATCAACTTAACGAACTTGAAATTGTTTAACAATTAGCAATGCTAGATTGACTGGATAACCAACTTAATGAACTTGAAATTGTTTAATAATTAATAAGGCTGGATAGATCGGGTAACCAACTTAACGAACTTGAAATTGTTTAATAATTAACAAGGCTAGATTGACCCGGTAGCCAACTTAATGAACTTGAAACTGTTTAATAATTAACAAGGTTGGATTGGCCGGGTAACCAACTTAATGAACTTGAAACTGTTTAATAATTAACAAGGCTGGATTGACTGGGTAACCAACTTAATGAAATTGAAATTGTTTAATAATTAACAAGGCTGGATTGACTAGTTAACCAACTTAATGAACTTGAAACTGTTTAATAATTAACAAGGCTGGATTGACCGAGCCATCCACTTAGTGAATTGGTTACCGTCGTTTCGGTTCATATTTTCGCGAGGTTTGTCGATGGCGACCCAGAGGGCTTGGTCCTGTCTTGGGTTTATGAACTTATCCACCATTGAAGGGGACTGTCCCACACCTCTGAGGGGTATACTGAAGACGACCCAGAGGACTTGGTCTTATCTTGGGTTTATGGACTTTTTCCCGTTGAAGGGGGACTGGCCCACACCTCCGAGGGGTATACTGATGGCGACCTAGAGGACTTGGTGATGTCTTGGGTTTATAAATTTAACCGCCATTGAAGGGGGGCTGGCCCACGCCTCCGAGGGGTATACTAATGGCGACCAAGCGGACTTGGTCCTGTCTTGGGTTTATGAATTTAACCGCCATCGGAGGGGGACTAGCCCACGCCTCCGGGGGGTATACTGATGGTGACCCAGAGGACTTGGTCTTGTCTTGGGTTTATGAATTTAACCGCCATCGAAGGGGGACTGGCCTACGCCTCCGAGGGGTATACTATGGCGACCCAGAGGACTTGGTCCTGTCTTGGGTTTATGAATTTAACCGCCATCGAAGGGGGACTGACTCGTGCCTCCGAGTAGTATTCTATGTTCACCTTGTATCAAAAAGGAGTTCAACTTGTTATTCTTGTTTATGTCGACGATATATTCATTGTCAGTAATGATTCATCATCTATCAAATGGTTTAAAACATATCTTAATGAATGCTTCCACATGAAAGATCTTGACACATTAAAGTATTTTCTAGGTATTGAGGTTGCTCGCAATCTTACAGATATTTTTCTCTATCAGTGTAAGTATGCGCTCGATATTATTTCTAAAGTTGGTCCTCGGTGCTAAACCTGCAGGCATCTCATTAGAACAAAATCATTGTGTGTCTCTTGTTACATGAACTCTTTTTGCCAACCCTGAATGCTATCATCGATTAGTTGGGCGATTGATTTATCTATGTTTCACATGTCCAAAGCTTTCATTCAGTGTCTACACGCTATCTTAGTTCATGCAGGAACCAAATTGAGCACTAGGAAGCTGCCCTCGGAGTGGTTCGGTTTCTCAAGTGCAATCATGGTCAAGGCATATTGCTCTCTCGCAATTGTGATCTCCATCTTCATGGATGGTGCGACTCCGACTGGGCTAGTTGTCCACTTACATGCCGCTCTGTTACTAGTTGGCTGGTCCAATTTGGTCAATCCCCTATCTCTTGAAAAACAAAGAAACAACACACTGTTTCTCGATCGTCAGCTGAAGCTGAGTATTGGTTATGACAACTACTATATACGAGCTCAAATGGATAAAAAGGATTCTTTCCAATCTTGGCATCGCTCATACTAAACCTATGATTCTTCACTATGGTTGTCAAGCGGCCGTGCACATCGCTAAAAATCTGGTATTTCATCATTTCATCAACGCACCAAGCATATAGAAGTCGATTGTCATTTTGTTCGTAATGAAATCCTCCACCACAATTTTCTTCCAACCTATGTCTCTACTACTGCTTAACTCGCAGATATCTTTACCAAATCTTTGGGAAAACCAGAATTTGAGTCCTTTATGAGCAAGTTGGACATTCTGAATTTTCATGCTCCCACTTGAGGGGTAATGCGGTAATAATATACCAAATCTATGTAAATAGATTTGTTTAGATTTATTAGGTTATTATTATCCTAAAATCAAATTTGAAGGTGATATGTAAATAAATTTATTTAGATTTTAGGAATAATATCAATAAGTTTAAATCACAGTAAACAAATTAAATTTACATCTAACATGCTTTATAACATCAATTTGCATTTGTTACTTTTACTAGTTGCATACTTCTAGAAAAAAATATGTACAAGTTTAACTTTAACATGTGCTACTTATTTCAGTAGCAATAGAATCATCAACTTCCACGTAACAACATGTCAACACCTTCAATTTTATTTGTGGGTTAAGAACCACTTTCGCACCAAGTCTGACACTATTAATTTTGAGCATGATCTTTACACAATAAAAACAGAAATTACAATAAATTTTAGACAAAGATAATACTTGCTTCAGTGCTTTCTGCATAAGTAATATATGTTCTCAACATGATCTCTTTTGCATGTAGTAAGCTACAATCATACAAATACAATACAAAATATAGTCATGTGGATTTATGAATTGGGGAAACAAAATTGAGGGCTTACATTTTTTACTTAATTCAGGTGTTCTAGTAAGCATTTGTCATTGTCTTCGTCGGATCAGACACTCCTAGTCACCATCATTGGTGGTAGACATCGACAATGTGGCCCCTTCGTGATTGTCATTGTCCCTATCGTGGTCATCATCATTTTCTCATCTTCACAATGACTACAACTTCTAGGTTTATAAATTCGGAATGAAATTCTCGTTTGAGAATTCACAATTATTTTATTTATTATTTTTATTACAATACTTTATTTTCTAAAATTAGACCTAGTGAGCACTCCTAGCAAATCTAATAAAAAAATAAGCCTTAGAAGTTTTAATTAGGAACCGCACCTAAGTTATCCCCAACTTTTTCATTGTTGGCTAATAAGAAAAATACTTTGAAATACAAATACTTGAAACAATTATTATTTGAAATATAATATTTATGGTAAAACTTAAAAGATTGTCCTCACTTATAACTTTGTCCACACTCATATCATAAGACTAATATTTATAGAAGAAAGACTACAAATATGAAATTAGAATTTGACCACAATTAACTACATTCATATAGATAAAATGATAGAGACCTTCAATTTAAGACCATGTAATAAAGATTCACTTATTGAGAGAATATTTTGGAAATCATATATATCAGCAAATTCCACATAGATAAATCCTTTTGAATGATCATATTTGTCCACGATAATTATCACTCAATTTATTATTCTACATGATTTAAAATGTCGACAAGAATTTTTTAATACATAGTTAACCTAAATCACAATACATAACCTATTTAAATACACAACATTCAGTCGAAAGATATATAAAATTAAAACGCATGCAATGCGAAGAATCTTATTAGGGTTTAACAAGCCGCAAATCCTCTTAAAAGAGAAGGGTGCCTTCAGTAATGCAAACATAAGTGGTATATGGTTGGAGTTGAACATGCATTAGAAACACCAACCGTAAACTAGATCTTGTCACAAATTATCAAATACATATGCATGTGGCAAGAGCAGCAAGAGGATCAAGAAAATATTTAAAATGTAAATATGCATTAACGAGGCCAAATATTTGTGTAGGTGGTGTGGATTTCTTTTAACTAATACACAGGCCCAGTATAGTTAGAGTTGTGAGAAACAATTTCTAATAAAGATGTGCCACGTAAGCATGTGGTAGTCCTAAATAAACCGATCCAGTAAACGCGAAAAAGGACACTACATACTTTTGTTTCTCTCTCTAAAAACCAAAACCCTTACCTTACTTCTCAACTTTCACCAAGATCTAACCCTGGTACTGTACTCTTTCTCAATTCCTTTTTCTTACTTCTTTTTTTCCTTGTTGGGTATCAAAGTTTCAATCTTTATGCTGCTTTGTATTTTGGGTTTTTATCAAAATTTGTTATTTTTTAGTTTCTTTTACGCAATGGACAAATCTATGCAGTTTATTCATCTGGGTATTTTACTATATGTTAAATTGTTGTGTGAAAGGAGTTTTTTGTGGTGTGTTTACTAAGTGGTTGGAATTTTATTTTATTATTGTTTTCTTATTAAGGAACAGTTTCAATGGAGGAACCAGAGAACAATGAGTTACATACAGTGGCTCATGTGGGTGATGAAACCATACCGGAGTCTATTGACCATGAGGGTCAGGTTCAGATTAAGGGTACTTTCTCAGAGGAGGTGGATGGAGATTGTAATGGGAAGGATGTAATGGTGGAAGTATTGGGGTCAGATTTATACATAGACGGTGTTTGCACTAGTGGAAGTGGCGCTGAGTTGAATGAGGAATTGAGTTGTGTTGGAACAATTGAGGGTGATGATGATTTGGATAAAGTTATGAAACCTTCCGGGGTAGGTAGTGAGGCGCAGTTTGAGGGTTTGGAAGCTGTGGGTTCTGAAAAAGATAGGAGCGATAATGCGGGGGTTGAGTTGGACGGTGTGTCATTGGAGAGGGCAGAGAGTGGTCAAGCAGTTGTTAGTGGTTTTGAATTTGATGTTGCATCTATGAATACGGAACCTCTTTTGGATGATAGAGCTCGGAGAGAAGGCAATACCACATCTGGTGAAATTGAAGTTCCAACAGCGGAGGATGATAGTGTTGAACATGTGAATGCATTAGATGCTGAGGTCCTAGATTGCAATATTGCAAATACTGAATGCGATACTGTTGAGTTTGAACGCGTGAATGCATTGGATGCTGGGATCCTGGATCACAAGGTGGCAGATATTAGACGTGATAATGCTTTAGAATCTTCGGTGACAGTTAGTTCTGTGGGGAGAGAAAATGTACAGAGTAGATTAACTGTCAATGATAATCAGGAAGACATGAACTTGGCTGATTATGGAGGAGCTGCAGAAGACGGAAATAATGTGAGCTTGGAAACATTGGATGAACAGAAAAGCATTGCTACCTTGAATAGTGATAAAACATCGAAGAGTGAAGAGTGTATATGTGACAAAGTAGAATTTGAGGAAAAGTTAAATTCAATTGGAGAGCAGCCAATGGAGATCGATAAAGTTGTTGACAACTCCAATAATATGTTAGAGGAAGTAGTTGGTGGAGCTGAAGTTGCAGTAGACAAGGCTCTCTTGAATTCTGAAGAAAAGCAGTGCTTTAGGCTTGAAAAGTGCATTGAAAAGGAACACATGACTAATGCTTCACAGGTTAGTTCAGATATTGGTCAAGAAAGGGTAATTGAGAAGGATGGGGGTGGTGTTTCTGCTTTAAATGAGTCTTGTGGAACAGAAGAACTGGAAGTGGAAACAGACAACAACGTTTCTGATGCTGAGCAACGTAGCTTGCATGAAGGAATGGAAATGGAAGCTGATGATCAACCAGCAGCAGAAAGGAGTAAAATAATGAACCACACCTCCGAGGTTAAAGGTAAGATCTTTACTGATTTCATAAAATCTTATTTTCCAGCTCAGCTAATGGTTGAAAACAAACTGTAAGAGTAAATGTAAATGCTCTTTTTTGTTTCAGTTTATGATGCTTGTAATTCGGTGGATGCAAGTACATTGGATAGCAAAATACAAGTCGGCATTTCCAAGCAGGATGGGAAAGTCAGAACACGTTCTTCCACGAAGTCTGTGAGCTCAGAAACAGTTCATCAGGCAAGTTATTTGCTACCAACGGAAAAGGAAGGTGAGTTTTCTGTATCCGATATGGTTTGGGGCAAGGTGAGAAGCCATCCGTGGTGGCCTGGACAGATATTTGATCCTTCAGATTCTTCTGAGAAAGCAATGAAACATTGCAAGAAAGACTGCTATTTGGTAGCATATTTTGGGGATAGAACATTTGCTTGGAATGAAGCATCACAGTTAAAGCCTTTTCGGAAACATTTCTCTGCTATTGAAAAGCACAGCACTTCAGAATCATTCCAGAATGCTGTAGAATGTGCTTTGGATGAAGTCACAAAACAAGTAGAATTTGGCCTAGCATGCCCTTGCATACCTAAAGGCACCTATGACACAATTAAGTACCAGATCATTGAAAACACTGGGATTCGGCAGGAAATACGTTCTAGACATTGGGTGGATGAATCTCTAAATGCTAGCACCTTTTCTCCTGGCAAACTTATTCAATACTTGAAAACTTTATCTGTGTTGCCAACTGGTGGCTTTGATCGCTTGGAGCATGTAGTCGCTAAGGCTCAGTTGCTTGCATTCTATCGTTTTAAGGGTTACTCTACCTTGCCGGAATTACAATATGGTGAAGGTTTGGACAATGACATGGACAACATAATTCATGACGGAGAGAATAGTTTGAGTGAAGTTGTTGAGCACTTAACTCCTTTGAGTAACAACGGTGATCTAGCTGGCCCTGGAAATTTGAAAAGCCAAAGCAGCTCTCATCACAAACGTAAACGTAATTTGAAAGATAGTTTGCCCCTAGCTAAGAAGGAAAGAAGTTTGTCAAAATTAATGGGTGTGACCCCAGACTCTCCCGATGGTGATTATTGGTCTGATGAGAAAGTAACTGATGCTCTCGTTTTACCTGCCCGTTCCAAGAAAAAGAGGACTATTGATCACTTTGCTGATGATATAGGGATGGAAGAGGGGAGAAAAACCATTTCACTTGCAAAAGTTTCGAATACCACAAAGCCATCATTTAAAATTGGTGAATGTATTCGTAGGGTTGCTAGTCAACTTACTGGGTCACCGTCCATGTTGAAGAGTTCTGGTGACAGGTCTCAGAAGACAGATGGAAGCACTGACGGTGTTTCTGGTTATGGATCTGATGACCCCTTCCAGAATTTTGAGGAGGCTCAGAAGTCTAGTCTGACTGTTCCAACAGAATATTCATCTCTAGACGATCTGCTATCTTCGCTTCAGAGAGTGGCAGAAGATCCCCTTGGAGATTATGTTCACCCAAATTCTATGGTCAGCTTCTTCTCTGATTTTAGGAATTCGATACTTGTGGCTGATATTTCTGGAAAAGAGATATTTTCAACAGTTAAAGTTGGTAATAAAAGGAAGAAACCAACCATAGCTGGAACACCAGAAGCATTTGAATTTGAGGATATGAATGACACATATTGGACAGACAGGGTCGTCGACAATGTTGCTGAAGAGCAACCACCTGTAGAGAAACCACGCCGAAAATATAAGAAAAAAGATAATCAACTTGTCCCTGCTGAGTCAGGGAAGCCTGTTCAAGTTACTCGCAGGCCCTATTCCAGGAAACGTTATTCTGACAGCAATCATGCCGAGGTATCTGAAAAACCTTCTGGCTATATAGATGAAAATGCCCCGGCTGAACTTGTCATGAACTTTGCCGAGCTGGATTCTGTTCCCTCAGAAACAAACCTTAATAAAATGTTTAAGCGTTTTGGACCACTAAAGGAATCTGAAACAGAAGTTGATAGAGTAAGCAGTCGGGCTAGAGTGGTCTTTAAGAAGTGCGCCGATGCAGAGGTTGCATGTGGTAGTGCTAAAAAGTTCAATATATTTGGACCAATACTTGTAAGTTATGAGCTTAACTATACTCCAAGTGCATTGTTCAAAGCTTCATCTGTCGCCCCAACCCAGGAGCAGGAGATGCATCTTGATCTTTCCTATTTTGAAGTTAATATGGTCTAAATTATTTCGTAAGTACTTTTAATTACTATTTCATACACAGTATTTTAGTTGGTTCACTTTGATAGATAAGCTATGCCCCATGAGCCATGGTTGATGCATTAGCTTCATGAAAATGTGCATCAAGATTTAACCAAATCATCTTTTGTTTGGTCCAACAATACATGACTAAATGAAATATTTGATGAACAGTAAATGACATTTGTGATTCTGATTTCAGGGATTGGAGACAATAATGTGGTGTCATCCATTATTCTGCTAAGAGATATTTGTTGGTAGTAGGATTTTTGTTGTTGTAGCTCCTTAGTTTGTAATCATTTTCCTAATTTTCTTGTATAGTTTTGTTAACCAACCCTCTTTAATAGTTACCATCATTCCCCTTCCATATTTGTTTCGAATTCTGTAGTCTGAATTGTTGCTATATATCAATAGTCATTGGAAACTATACTTTCATATTTGAGGGATGCCAATTGATGCTACTTGTATTTTGGTTATATGTCTTGTAATTTACAGGTTTAGGATTATGTTAACTTGTCTTTGTTACAATCTTCATATTTCACTGCATGTCATTTATTACACATTTTCAACACATTGATTACTGTCATATAGGTAATAATGTCGGACCGGTGTAAGAAACTCTCACCCAGTGGATGTATGTAGCACCATGCAATTGGAAAGATTGTTTCTAGGATTTGAACATGTGGTTTCATTGTCACTAAGCAATAACCTTATTGTTGCGTCAATGCTCAAAGGTAATGAGTAGTATATTGAACAAAATAAGTACATTGTTAAGGCGTCCCATAGACAGACAGCTAGGTATGTAGGAGATGATAACTGTAATAACTATCAGCTGAGGACAAATATATAAAACAGAGGAATAATAAATAATATATTTTTCGTGGTGCAATTTCATTTTGTCCTTGGTCATATTATTCTATAAAGTTTTCTTAATAAGTGCTGTGCAAGGATCACCATGTAGTTGGGTTCCTAACAAGAATCAAGTGATATAGTCCTTGAGTAATGAAAGAAAAAAGCTGAAATGCGAAGAGCTTCTAAACAAAAATGAAGAAGCCCGTTAGGCTAAAAATCTAATGAAATAGTCTAAGCAAAAGCTAGTCAATGGCTTAAGCCAAAATTGGGGTAAATAAAAAGGACAAAACATATATATGTAACCTATTACAGGATAACATTCTTATGACTCTCCTCATGAAATGATCATTCCAATTACCAGTGGTGGGGTTAGGATGTGATGGTGGCAGGAACAGAGGTAGACTAAATTGTTATTTCAAGAAAATACATAGAGTGGCCATTTCCTCTGAAGTGCATATGGGAAGCATTTAGGTAAATGAGTTGGCACTTTTGAAAAAATAATTCAAGAGAGAATGACGAGAGTCATAAGTCTGATTTAGAAAGTAAAAAAAATCAGCCTAATATTCTGTAATAGGTTACTTGTATCATCACCAACAATGAAAATGTTTTATCTAAATAAAAATGAAATAAAGAAGCTCACTATAAGGTGATCATGAATTCAATATTAAATTGCCAAGTTTACTTTTTAAGAAAGATCCTTGATCTCATTTAACCCTTATCATAACCCTTAGCCATGGGCCCTTTACAAGCCTGAAAGATCCTTTTTGATGAATGAAGGATTGTTCCTAACTTCCCATTCTCATCAATTTTGGTCTTAAGACAAAAAAACTACGTGCTCTAATTTTTAAACTCATTGCTCCGAAAAAAAGAGAAAAAGAAAACGAAAATGGGTGGTCAAAATGTTGAGGGGAATGCTATTAGATAGGAAACCCATAACAATTGTCCAAGCAATGGCAAGATTTGGCCTACATTAGGGTACTAGCATTCCTGATAATCAATGACTGAGATGATATAAAATAGACTATTATTCTTTTGACTAACTAAATAGCCGCCAATAATATTGATGACTCAGACCATAAAGATAATAATGTTGAAGTGATCCTTTCTTTGGGACATGACAATCACGTGTAAGGGTGAGTAGGACTTGACCCTACCGACTCACTCGGTATGGATCGATCATGATCAGATTCGAAAAGAGTCAAGTCTTATCAGGTCTGGGGTCGAGTTCGAGTTCAAAAATTAGACACGATCAATATTTAGGGTCGGTTATGGGACAAGCATGACCTGACCCGACCCGTCTCATGGTCACTCAATTGTCATATTTGTATGAGTCCATATTCAATTGTGTACAGAGTAATGACACCTCTTTGGTCGAAAATATCATTGTTTCCCTGGTTTCTTCATCAAATATTCATGATTAACAATATATATACATATATTATTTTATATGTCAAATTTCATATCTATAATAATAAATAATAATGAGAATACTATCTAAAATAAGTATGCATTATATTTTATTTTATCAGGTCTAGGTTCAAAGGTTGACCTTATCGACATTTAGAGTTAGGTTAGCTTCAGGTCTAAGGTCGAGTCCGAATTCATAAAAATAACATGACCAAATGATGGTTTATATACAAAAGTTGATCATAATGAAGGGAATTTCGTAAATTCATATTTTCTTCCAAACAAGGATAATATAAGTCTTAGTCGATCTAAGAAAAGAAAAAAATAGCTTAAACTTGTTATGTTGATTGTCTTTGTATAACTTTATCTTCATTTTTGTTTGTTTTTAATCGTAATGACTTTGTCAAAACAACTCAATGATTGACATACATGTCACTAATGGATTGTATTATAAATAGACAATGTATTTAGTATTGTTGCATTGATATATAATTAATATTAGTTTTGGATGTATGTATATGTGTTGGTGATATATGTGTATATTGTTGGTGCCTTTGACTTAAATATATTCAGATACTTTTTGATCTAACAATTGATGTATTAACAATATTGTTATATCAAACAATATTGTTAGTTTAGTGAGTGGGGTAAAAGTGGAGAATCAACAAAACTTGCTCGAATAAGGGTTGTAAATTTGTCACATTCAATTGTTATATCAAACAATATTATTGTTAGTTTAGCAAGCATTGCAAAAAGTGGATAATCAACTATACTTGTTCAAGTGACCATTGTAGATTTATCACATTCAATAGCGCTTACTTGAGCCAATATTGTTGTATATAGCAAAATAACAACACTTTCTTAATATAGCACTATTGATTATCTACTTTCTACCGCGCCTGCTGGAGCAAGCATTATTGAATATGACAATCTACAATACTCACTAGAACATACATTGTTGATTCTCCACTTTCTACAGCGTTTTTGAAGCACTATTTAATATAACCCTATATTTTATTGCACTCAAATAGACAACCTCCAAAAGCATTATTGAATGTCAATTTTAAACACTGGTGTTTTGAAATTTCACTATAGTATTAAGAAACACATAAAAGAAAGTGAAGATTGAGATAGTAGATGAAATGCAAAGCCAAAGCAACAAAATTAAACAATAACAATTAATAGAAGAATTATAGCCATAGTGGATAGGTAACCTATGCATTAACAATTCCTAGAAATGTGCTTCTCCTTTTACAGTGATTATAAAGTGATTATTTGATACAAAAGATATAACAACAACCAAACTATTATTCTACTAAGCGAGATGCAAATTTATACTAATACTATTATGGTCTTTGCTCAAAGCTTATTGAAGAAAACTTTTAGGAAGAAAAGGGAAAAACAAGTGAGAATGGTTTTTTATAAAAACTAGTAGGAGATTTGTGCATTTGCATGAGCGAGAATGTAGTTTGTATGAATGTATATAAATAAACAAAGAATAAATTATTATTTTAAAAGTTATTAACCACTTCCATTTGTGGGCTAATATTTATGTATTTGATTATGAAATTTAGATGTCGATGATTAATATAATGTAAAGCACACTTTCTTTTATTCTGGTCAATTGCAGAACAAAGCTACATATTATCATATTCGATCACATAAAATTGGGGTTTGGATCCTCTCCTGTAGTGGAGAAGCCAATGGTATGATAGGATTATGACACATGTCTCAGTCAGTTTTAAATTGTCAGGATTCTAAAATATAAAATAATATATTTTTAAGTAAATTAATATAGGGAAAATGACATCCATGTCCTTTTTCTCTCTCATTTCCAAGTCTGTTATTCATGGTTTCGTGAGAAGAAAAAATGACATTCCATGATCTGATTTCATCTTCTTCTTGTTAACTTTGTTAGGACCAAGAACAATAATCACATGTCACCATTTGTTCCAAGTTGACATTTTTACCCATTCTCCATTTTACTCTAGATCACTCACTGTGGTAGCTAATCTGTGTGTTGAAGAGGAAGAAGAGAGGAAATGATTTTGATTTTTTTTTCTTCTCATGAAGCCATAGTAGCAACAGATTGCTGAAGAATGAAGCCATGGAGGTGCAAGTTGCTGAAGAAGAGAAAATGCTATTGATAACCTTGTGGTTTGTCATTCTACGGTTGATGGTTGAAAGCAACCAGTTTGCTTTCCCAAAAAGAAGAAAAAGTGCTATTGAAACTCTTATCCATAAAAGGGAAAGACAAAGACAGAAAAACGAGAGAGAGAAAAAAAAGGACATTTGTCATTTTCCTTAAATTAATTTACTTAAAAATATATTATTTTACATTTTAAAATCCTAACCGCTAAAAATTGAGTGAGACATGTGTTATAATCATATCATATTATTGGTCTCTCCATTACAAGAGAGGATCTTGTTGAAGAATTGTAATTCAGTTTGTATAATTCAATTTCTTAGCTTTGTAAAAACAGTTTTCTATTTTTATGGTTTTTACTATTTTTAGATGTTAGTTAGTTGGTGTAGGCTATAAATAGAAACTTCACTATTCTTCCTTGATTCACTTCTATATACATGAACACTTAATACATTCCTTTATCATCTATCTCTTATACTTTTCTCAAATCATTATTCTTCTTTTCTCTATAATCTCATTTCCTTATTGTTGTTAATTCACTGCACTTGAAAGTGCATTCTGTTTCTTCTCACTGGTTTCAACAGTGGTATCAGGAGCAAGGTTGAAGGAGGTGCTCTGTGTGAATCATCTCCTCAAAAAGTGGACCTGTGAACGTGAAGAAGAAGTTGAATTCTGTGTGAATTCACGAAGAGCATAGGTGCAGAATGTCAAATGGTCATGGATTTGCTATGAACTTGCCAATCTTGGATGGCAAGAACTTTGATAGATGGAGAAGCCAAATGAAAGCAATCTTTGGCTTTCAAGAAGTATATGAGATTGTACAATTTGGATTCCAAGAAATTGGTGACAGTGCAACCGAGGCTCAAAGGGCAACTTACAAGGAGGCAAAGAAGAAAGATTGTAAGGCATTGTTCCTTATTCACCAATGTGTTGATGGTGATAACTTTGAAAAGATCAATGGTGCAGAAACATCAAAACAAGCCTGGGACAGTTTGGGAAAGTGCTATGAAGGTGTTGCAAAGATAAAGAAAGTCAAATTGCAAACACTTCGAAGGCAATTTGAGTTGTTGCAGATGGATGAAAGTGAATCTGTTGCAGCCTACATGACCAAAGTTCTGACCATTTCTAATCAGATGAAGTCATGTGGTAAGGCAATGAAGGATAAAACAATGGTTGAAAAGGTACTTAGGACACTTACTACTAAGTATGACCACATTGTAGTTGCCATAGAAGAATCTAAGAACCTGGATGAGTACAAGTTTGAGGAGCTGCAGGGCTCTCTTGAGGCTCATGAGTTGAGACTGAAAGAGAGGAATCCAGAGAGAAATGGCAACCAAGCTCTACAGGCAAGATTCAACAAGAAGACTTCTGGACAGTGGAGTAAAAGATATAATGAGAAATCTCATAGATTGAGATCTAATGAGCCAGGAACATCCTCAAGAAGGTTTGATAATCAAATGAAGTCAGGGAAGGAAGCTGAGTCAAAGAATTCAAACAAGAATTCAGAGTTCAGAAGGAAGCAAGATAGAAGGAAGGTGCAATGCTATAACTGCAGAAATTATGGGCACTTTGCCTCAGAATGCAAATTGAACAAGTGGTCCAGCTCCAAAGAAGAAGAAGTAAAATTGGCACAGAATGATCATGAATCTGATGATGATCATTGTCTGTTAATGGCCACTACATTAAAAGAAGAAGGGCAGAGTAAAAATGCTGAGTTTTGGTACTTGGATACTGGTTGCTCCAACCATATGTCAGGAAGGAAAGACTGGTTTACCACTCTTGATGAATCAACCAAGAGTAAGGTGAACTTTGCTGATCAAAGCTCAATTAATGCAGAAGGAGTTGGTAAGGTGATGATCTTGAGACAAGATGGCAGAAAATCATACATCTCAAATGTGCTCTATGTACCAAGAATCAAGCATAATCTACTCAGTCTTGGTCAACTGTTGGAGAAAGGATATGAGATGGTGTTGAAGGATGGCATGCTAACTATCTTTGATCAGAAGAATCAAAAGGTTTTGAAA
>NW_017728885.1:401878-406845 GCF_001865875.1 Lupinus angustifolius
CAAGGAAGTTTATGTAACTCAGCCACCAGGTTTCATCAAAGAAGGCAAAGAAGACATGGTATTCAAACTGCACAAGGCCCTTTATGGGCTCAAACAAGCTCCAAGAGCTTGGAACAAGAGGATAGATGCTTTCCTACTAAGACTTGGTTTCACTAAGTGTACTACTGAACATGGAGTGTATGTGAAAGGGAGACACTTCACTGATTTGCTAATTCTATGCCTATATGTTGATGATCTTCTCATAACTGGTGGAGATCTTAACAATATATTGGCATTTAAGCAAGAGATGCACACTGAATTTGAAATGTCTGATCTAGGAGAACTTTCCTACTTCTTAGGCATTGAATTCAAGAGAACACGGGCTGGAGTATTCATGCATCAAATGAAGTACACTGCTGATGTATTGCAGAGATTTGATATGTTGAATTGTAACTCAAAAACAACTCCAATTGATGCAGGGGCAGTGCTATGCAGAGATGAATCAGATCAACAAGTTGATAAGACTTTGTATAGGCAAATGGTGGGTTCACTGAGGTATATATGCAATTCCAGGCCAGATATTGCTTTTGGAGTTGGTTGGGTCAGCAGGTTTGTTGAGTCACCTAAGCAGAGCCATTTGGGTGCTGTGAAGAAGTTATTGAGATACCTAAAAGGAACCTTGGGCTATGGAATTTTGTATCCTGCTAAGGATGATGCTAACAGCAGCAGAAACAGCAACAATTTGATTGGATTCTCTTATGCAGATTGGTGTGGAGACAAAATTGATAGGAAGAGTACAACTGGTTATCTCTTCTTGCTAGGAACTGCTCCCATAAGTTGGCGTTCCAAGAAGCAGGGTGTGATAGCCTTGTCCTCATGTGAAGCTGAGTATATTGCAGCTAGCATGAGTACATGTCAAGCTGTGTGGTTGAGTACTCTCATGACAGAATTGAAGCTCAAATCAGAGGAGAAATTGCAGTTGATGGTAGACAATAAATCAGCAATAAGCTTGGCAATGAATCATGTTGCTCATGGTAGAAGCAAACACATTGAAACTAGGTTCCACTACATAAGGGAACAAGTAAGCAAGGGGAAGATTGAACTAGTTTTCTGCAATTCAGAAAACCAAGTAGCTGATATACTAACCAAGCCCTTAAAGAAGGAAAGATTTGAAGTTTTAAGGAAGAAGATGGGGCTAGAAATGATTAAGCAAAACTGAATTAAGGAAGAGTGTTGAAGAATTAGTTGTAATTCAGTTTGTGTAAGTCAATCTTAGCTTTGTAAAAACAGTTTTCTGTTTTTATGGTTTTTACTATTTTTAGATGTTAGTTAGTTGGTGTAGGCTATAAATAGAAACTTCACTATTCTTCCTTGATTCACTTCTATATACATGAACACTTAATACATTCCTTTATCATCTATCTCTTATACTTTTCTCAAATCATTATTCTTCTTTTCTCTTTAATCTCATTTCCTTATTGTTGCTAATTCACTGCACTTGAAAGTGCATTCTGTTTCTTCTCACTGGTTTCAACAGATCTAATCCCATAAAATTGATAGAGAGTAAGTATACTAATAAAGTGTGAGTAAAGTTTCTGTATAAGAATATGCCTATGTGCAAATTTATTAATGTTTGTCTGTAACAATAATTATTTATGCAAGTTTAGAAACAATTGTACTTCATAATATAAGACAGTTAGCCATTAAAATATTACTATGTTTTGTTTAATGAATAGAAATGTTGTTATTTGTGTGTAACGATTGTTATGTGTGCAGATTTAGAAATACTTGTACTCGATAATAGTAACATTCAGTTGACAATGAAAATATTACTAACTTTAGTTTAATCAATACATATGGTGTTATTTGTTCGTATTGTATGTAAAACGGAAAGTAATCTGGAATTAAATTGCTTACTACAAAAAAAAAAGAATGTATAAATTTGTAAGGATCATTATAAATGCAAATATTAATATCCACTAGCAAGATACCCGTGCATCATCGATGCACGGGGCAATACTTCTTTGCTGTAAGATTAATAACACATATTACATGTACATTTATATGGCTAAGAAACATATGTTACTTGTGCATTCGTATTGTTAAAAACACACATGTGACCCGTGCATTCGCATGACTAAAAACACACATGTTACTTATACATTCACATTATTAAGAATACATGTTTTATCTGTATATTTGCATATTCAATCACATAAGGAAAAAAATGACAATTTTTAATTTGAATTTTCTAATGGAAATAACAAAGTAAAAGTCTGAAACATGATACCATATTATTTTTATTAAAATAAATATTTTAAAATTTATAGAAAATGAAATGATTTTTTCAATTTTAAATACGATTTTTAATGAAAAAATGGAAATCAAATCATTATACTAAATGAGTTTTTTTATTAAAAATATATTTAAAAGTTATAAAAAACTTCAATTTGGAATTTAATTTTTCAATTATAATAGAGAAAAATTAAAATTCAAAGAATCTGAAATATTAAAATTCAATTGGAAAAGTGTTACAAAACTTTGATGAGGTGTAACAATGCAATTATTCTTAGATTAATAGTAAACGTTAAATAATATACATAGATTAGTGTAAAGAAATAGTTTGGATGTGAAAAATGATTTCAATCTCATCTAATGCTCAATGTCTATTACATTTTAACATATTAAAACATAGGTACAGTAAGCACTCAATTTTGGTCGGGTAGCAAATAGACTAATCGCTAATTATTATTAAATTATTAACATATAAAATATATAAAAAGTAAGGATACTGTGAGAATGTACATAGTAATAACATGTGACATGAATGAGTTTTTATTTTTATTTTTTAATAACTTAGAACATTTTAAGATGGGAAAATGTGAGGAGAATGTGACATATGGCATATTTTAAGATGAGAAAACGTGAGGAGAATGTGACATGTGGCATAAAGGGAAAACATGTGAGGAGGATGTGACACGTGGCATGGAGAATTTTTTTTTATTATATTGTTAATAGATTACAGTAACTAATTCTTTATATATTAGGATTAATCCACGATTTTTAACAAAATTAAAAAATAATCTGTAACATGTAGGTAGTATAACAATACACAACAATTTAAAAATCACAATTATATAGAATATCTGAATAATGGGCATCTAATTTTAACAATGTATTATCTTTGGTGCAAAATGTCAATATTAACTTAGGACATAATATAATATCTAAAACCTTCTATTGCCACAAACAGATAAATTACATTAAGTAGCATGATAGTAAGCAAAAATGATAATAACATTGATAGTGAATGCAAAAAATATAAAAAAATGAAAACAATAAGAAACACCATTCACAGTAAAGCCAGTTACAAATACTAAATGTTGGTACTATTTCACTAAAAATAGAAAGTAAATTTATCATTATGTTTATATGAATATAAGGTGAATTCATCACGAGAATGAGGTAGAAGTGCAAGAGATAAGGTAGCATTAAATCAGCTTAGTCTCCTTTATAATAAAAGAAACTAAAATACCATATTGAAGTAAATAATAATGTCCATACAAGAAACTCTTGTATATATATTACCATTAGGTGCACCACAAATATCAAGGTCTTTGTTGTAGAGGTGATATATTAACTAAAACACCATATTGAAGTAAAGACATTACTTGATAAAGAGTTGACTATATGAAGGAGACTCTAAAAATAAAAAATAGATAACATTAATCTATTTAATATGGTTACACTGACAATATAAATGTTTTTTGTTTTTTACGGGAGCATATCTATTGTTTCATAGTTTGTATCATTCTATGTGTCATGTGCTTGTGATTGATCAGAAAAATACTTAATAATTAAATTTTAACTTAAATAAATTTTTTCTGACCAATCATAAACCTATAACACATAGAGTGACACAAACTGTGAGACAACAAATGTGCATCCATTTTTTATACTCTTGGTAAATTATCTGTCATTCATATGTTAACCATCATTGACTTTGAAACACTCAATGATAGATATTGTGCTGATAATATAAAAAAAATTTAAATTGACAGTGCGTAGATGTTAAACTCAACGTTACATGCAATAACATAATTAATATATAACACATAATGAAATGTGTAAAGCAGATACTGAAATAATTCAATTGCTATTTTTATTCACACATTAATCTTTTTTCACATTTTTTGAAAAAAATATTTATTATTACCTAAATAACCACATTGAAGTAAAGTAGAATAATTTGTGAAGACTTAATTAATTCTAACAAAAAGACTTTACTTTTATCTATAAACAAAATAACCATTCCAGTCAATATGTATACCATTTCAGTAGCCAAGGATAGAGTCATGCTCTTAATAAAAAATGCAAAAACAGAAAGAAAAAAAAAACAAAAGAAAAGAAATAAAGGAACCCAGAGATTGAAAAAAATGCCTACATTACAAAGTCTATATAGTAGTGTTGTTACCGTAGCTTGCAACAATTCTAAATGACACAAAATAATATTTATTGGCTGAGTCACGATCAGGTCGCTCTCTTTAAGAGTTTTGTGACACTGCCTAAAAGGTGCAAGCAAACTATCAATCACGCCGTTCACAGGATAAAACAGCCCAGATCTCTGTTATCGAATTCTTACTGCACTGTAAGAACCGATCTCGAATACACCCACCACAATATGGCTACCAGTGTCAATTCTCGAAATTCCCCACAATATGTCTACCCATGCCAATTCTCAAAATTACCCACAATAGGGCTACTCGTGCCAACTCTCTTCCCACAACACTGATTACCAGTGTCAGTTCTCGAAATGCCCACAATATGGCTACCCGTGCCATTTCTTAGTGTCACGGAAAGAAAGGGGGAGAAGTTTGCCGAAAATGCATCGGCAGAAAATATGAGGAAGAAAGAAAAAGTTGAATGAAAGCGCATTCAACTTGGGGCAAGAAAATATGAAGGGAGAAGGCTTCTATTTATAACTTCAG
>NW_017728885.1:406945-407806 GCF_001865875.1 Lupinus angustifolius
GTTTTATTTTCAAAACTCTTCTATGTTGGATGTAATGCCCCAAAAAATACTCTTTATTTATTACGCGGAAAAGTGAGTAAATTTTTTTTTTTTGAATTGGTGATATAAAATTGTTTCCTTTTAAAAACCTTTCTTTTCCGGGACATCACTTTAAGTAACATATAACGCGGAAATCAAAACCGGTTACCTAACGGTAACTGAAATGATACAACATTTCCTGAATATACATCTTCATTGATATAAAAAATCATAAGTACTTAATGTACATATTCAACAAGAAAGGGCGGAAATATTAATCATCACCAAAAGAAACTAAACAAAGACATGAACAAGCTGAAGCCGTCAGTGTTTCAAAAGTCACAAAATGATAAGCAACTCCTAGTGGCTAAGTCGAAAGCTAGGGTATTGCCTCTCCTCAATTCCTCATGCCCCATCCGGGAACATCATGGACGAGTACTTCCAAATTCGAGCAAAGCTGTCTATCTGACGAGCACACGTCCGAAAAGCAAGCAATAGAAAAGAAGAGAAATAGAGAGAGTAAGACATCTAATGAACATAAATTCATTGACGGCGTGGACTTACTCAGAATAATACACTCAGATATGAAAAGAAGTTCATATATATATAATATATCACATTATAACTCATCAGTTGTTCTCGTAAACAATTATCCAAATTACATGAGTAATATAACCAAACTCATCAATTGTTCTCATAAACAATTATCTAATCAACATATGTAATGTAAACAACACTTATTCCCAAACAATATCATAAATTCACCATTTATCAATATATATTTGATCGACAAGATATCCTGACTATAATTAAATAACACATAAGAGGAGAGCATACTCCAAA